>NC_041354.1:3056885-3356885 GCF_004354835.1 Perca flavescens | reverse complement strand
TTTTCAGCAATATTCTAGGGTTGACAATTGGTGCTTTCACAAATAAGACCATGACAGTTTTGATAAATAATCAACAGTAATGTGGGCAAATGCAAATAATGCAGCCTTTAAAAACAAGGAAAAGACTAAACTTGTGTCATATCGCGATAAACACCCAAAATTTAAGACAATATCTAGTCTTGTATATCTAAAGTATGTCAATATAATATTGATATATTTTCCAGCCCTAACAGCCATGTTTCATAAATGACACTACTTCTGACATTTAAGTGGTGATGTGTTATTTAACCAAACTACACAACAAACATAACAATTTGAAAAACTGGCACAAACATTTGGCCACTACTATTAATGCAAACAAAAAGCTTTTAATTTATCTGCAACTTTTACCACATAGGTAATTCAATGACAATGGTTCAAGGGGCTGACAGTTGATAACTGTCTAAATGCATCCAAAGCCAGGGGAATTCTTAATCCCAAAGCTCATTTTTGCCTTAAAGGTGTTGTAGTTTTCCAGGAGTGGCAACATTAAAGTATTGGCACATGTATTTGCCATAGGGAGCGTTGAACTGGCCAGGAAGTGAAGGCGTGGCTGAGGTTCCATACCAGCAGGAGGTATGCATGGCACACCTGTGGCAAACATGAAGACCTCCTCCAGGGTTACTTCACTTTGACTTTCTAAAAGTAGAAAGCAATTAAACAACATCCACAACAACTCTGGAACTGTTTATTATAATTTCTGTGGATAAAATAACACAATTAAAAGAAAATTCACCAACCTTCACAATCAAGAAGGTAGTCTGCCCAGAAAGATAGTGTTTTTTTTCTCCTGTAGCCTCTTGTTGCTTCCACGCAGACTTAGCTCTGGTCGGAAGATATTCTCAATGTCCGTAGCAGATAACTTTTTTATCTGACAGGCAGAGAACAGGTGTCAGGACTTCAGGATGCTGCTGCAGCACTGTTAACACCTGCAAGCTGGAAAGCCCATCCTTGAATCTGAAATACAACAACAGGTTACCAGAAAATTGGAATGTGCACTACATAGCAGCAAGACAGCAACACCAGGTTTTAACGCAAACAATATATTTTTTAAAACAGTAACAAAAAAATACCTTTCAATTGCACTGTGGTTTCTGTCAATGATGTACCACCTGAGGTACTCCTTTACAATCGACTTCCTTTCCTCAACTGACCTTACATGTTTGAAGCACCCTGCTGTCTGCAACATAGTGCTGTTCTGTACCATTAGGTCTCGCAGGGTCTCCAATGAGGATGCATTGTGTATCTAAAAAATATATGATGAACTTAACTCATTTGATATATATAAACAATATAATAGTCATATCAGAAAACTACCTTTAACCTTTAATAAGTTGACAAAACTGCACCCTTCACTAACCAACAACCTTTGCTAGAATTTTACACCCTCATACCTTTCGTAACACTTTCCCTATTTCCTCATCTGTAATGTCTCCTATAGATGAGTTGAAACTGGACTGCCCTGAGATGTAGCTGACCAGATCCTTTGAGAGGAAATTTGGACCAGGTCCTCCATGTACTATGGATACAGCAATCATCTTTCCTGCCAAACTATATTCATCCTCTCTGATTGCTGCTTATGAAAATACATAGTAATCATATTAAATCAGTTTTTATGTTAAACAAGAATTGCATGGTTAATGATGTAGTTCCTTTAAAACACTCCACACAAAACAGTACCTGTTGAGTTGTAGACAAGGTAGCGGCTCTCTGCAGGTCCATCAAATATGGGTCGTTTGTTCAGGCTTTTCATCAGGAGTGAGAGGAATTCTCTTTTTGGGCCACCTGTATCAATACCTTCCTCAAACATGCCTGCATCATCAGAAAACTTTACTAGGAGGTCCTTCTTTTCAGAGAATGTTCCTCTTTTGAATCCTCTGACGGCACCATCCCAGATGTCAGAGCGGCAAATGTGAAATCTGCTGACTGCGTGGCGATCAATCTGGAGTGCCAGGTTTGCAATCACTTCTGAAATGGGTCTCTGTTCTATCCTACCAACAAATAGATGATGATGAATGTAATGATGATGATGATGATACTTGGTGGAAGACACATTTAACCAGAAAAAACAACAGTTGTAGTAAGGGTGACTTGATTTCTTACTCTGGATCCTCTGAAATATCATGAGTGACAGCATCACTGTCTCCGGAGGTCTCTGAATCCTCTACTATAATGGGTGCATACAGTTCTGTGTATTTTCTGAAAAATTAAGAAACATTTACATTGTTCTTGTCTCCAAATGAATCAATCAATCTCCAAATTTAGAGAGGAAAGCATCATACCTATAACATGTAGTTTCCAATGCACTTCCTGATGTTCCTGGGCAGTCTTCTGCTTGGGAAAGTAAGATCTGCATGACAAACAAGTTATTGGACTTGTGAGTAGAAGGGCTTGAATATAAAAGATAGGGGTATCAGATGTCCTATTTATAAAGAAAGGCACTACTCTTTCAATTATCACTTTGGGTCTCTAAGTCAGTGTCACATATTACTTTATGTAATTTAGTTAGCTACAGAATATTTAAAAGACAAAGCTACAAACACATACATCTCTGCCACTTTAATAAAAACACTAAGGGAACTAAATAGTAGTTTCTAGTTTTTAATATCTCTACACATATAGGAGCCACATATTACCATAGTTTCTGGATCACGGTGTGGAGTTTCTTCAACACCAATACTGGTACTGGTCAAGATTGGTTTAAATAGCTGAAAGTAAAAACAAATCACAGCTGCACTTCAGATTTGACGGAAATAGCCTGAAATATAAGCAATAAGAGTATCTCTCATTTGATGAACATCCTGACCCACACCACATTGTTAAAGGGCATACCATCTTTGACCTGCACGTGAGTCATGAAAGCAGGTACAACATGGCAAATGTTACACTTACTACTGTATCAGCTGAATTGAATTCAGCAGCACTTCTGCTTGTAATGATCACCTCTGAATCAGACGAGTCTGAGTTGAATTGCTCAGCTGTGAAATACAAGATTAGACAATGAACAATGGGACAATTTACTTATACTAATCAATTTAAGAGAGCTTTTTTCTTTGGTTATTGATATCAGAATTACTTACAATTAGTAAGGAAATCTTCCACCGTACAAATGTACAATGTGAGGCGTTGCCAAGCCTTCCCAACAGCATCCTTGTAGAGTTTCAGAGAGAAGGCTGTTTCTGTCCCGGGAATATTTATTACCTTTGTACCATCAGGGTAGAGCAGAAGGTAGGGACCAGCCTCTAAATTTTTGTTAAAATCTTTCATTTTCTGTACGGCTGCTTTGCGCAATTGCTCTGCATCCGACCCTGGTTGCACTACAAGGGTAGTACCATTCCTCTGACAGGTTTCAGCACTCCATCCTTTATGCGCATAATACCAACTGAAATCTACAGAGAAACATAGAAGTAGGTTCATTGACACATAGCAAATATATGACATAATGGACTACCAGCTGAACTGAAGTTACCTTCACACTGCTGTCTTTCAGTGGTTCTTTTTTTTTTTTTTGACATGATTGTCTCTCTTTCTCTTTCAAACTTCGAAAATTCAGGAATGTAGCCAGTGCACTATTTCCTGTGCTTCCAGTTCCTGCTTCAAACCGAATCCAATCAGTTGGAGTAATTTTTTATTTTTATAAAAGTTCTAGTTTCTTCTCTCCTATGTGACAGTAAACTGAATAGCTTTGAGTTGGGGACAAAAGACATTTGAGAACATTCTCTTTGGCTTTGGGAAACACTGATCCACATTTTACAAACCAAACTACTAATCCATTAATCCAGACAATAACTCACACATTAATCAATAATGAAAAAAACTGTTAGTGGCAGCCTTTCACTCATTGAGTATAGAAGATTAATAAAAATGATGGAATCTTTGAATAGTTACCTTCACTTGTGCCAGGCTTAGCAGCATCATGCAGAAATGTGATGTTCTTGCCACATGAACTGCAGAATGCTGTTTCTACATGTAGGTTGAACCCACAAAAGGACAATACATACTGTAGTTATCTGTAATAAAACAAATAGTGTCATTAGGTGAGCATTAGGAATGTAAACATTAAATAAATAAACAATTTACTAAACATTAACGTTATATTGTATTTGTTTAAGTGCTATGCTTCATGTACCACATAACCATAAGCAAGTGCAGAACATTGAACAATGTTAACCTTCCAAGTGAAGTGAGTGTGCGCACACACACGCAGGATGGATATATTAACAAGTAATGCTAGTTGATAGTTAAACGTAGGACTCGCGCGTTAAAAGACGCGGGGCGCCATTTAGTTAACGTTAGTTAAATGCTAGCTGTAGCTTCGTAGCCTAAATGGCCGAGATACGCTTAACAAGTTACAATAATATAGTATTTGTGTGATTTAGCTTAACAGCTTCACTAAACGTGACAAACTATAGACTTTAAACATAGCATTTGCGCGTTAAAAGACACTACGAAGCTTCGTAGCCTAAATGGCAGAGTACATACATGTGAAAATACAAATATATCGAACAACATTGCTTATTTGTGACAATCACATAGCAACAGTAATCATAATTAGCAAGGGAAGTAAGTTTCACTTACTTCTCATACAAGAACTTCTCCTTCTGCTCATCCTCCGGCTCCGTTTATCAACAACACGTTCACTTCCGTTGTCACTTAGCTACTTCCGTTGTCACATAGCTAGCTACTTCCGTTGTCGCTTATGTATTTGTGTTGTGGCTTATGTATTTGTGTTGTGGCTTTTGCGTTTGTGTTGTCGCTTTTGCGTTTGTGTTGTGGCTTTTGTATTTGTGTTGTGGCTTTTGTATTTGTGTTGTAGCTTTTGTATTTGTGTTGTGGCTTTTGTATTTGTGTTGTAGCTTTTGTATTTGTGTTGTAGCTTTTGTATTTGTGTTGTAGCTTTTGTATTTGTGTTGTAGCTTTTGTATTTGTGTTGTAGCTTTTGTATGTGTTCTGACCCTTCTCGGCCACCGTAGGTTTTCATATAAATATATTCCATAAGTCGGTCACTGTTTTTTCTGAACTCTTCAAACTGGACGAGTTTGGAAGTAGCAGCCTCTCTGATTAAAAAAAGCAACATTTATTTTTTATAATGGGTCATTTTAACACTTTTGACTTGAAGAAGGAAAATCTTTTTCTGTTGTATTATACAAGTTCAGTTCCTCTGCACCTTTGTCAAGAGTATTTTCCTTTCTTCTTCTTCTTTCCTCCTTCAAGTCTGAGATATAATCCAACGCAAGTGCATCGACTTGTTGGATGTGCAAATTGTTTCTTTGTGAGCACATTTAAATTTACACTATTACAAAATGTATTTTTTATATTATATCATAGAGATGCTGAATAACCAACCTCAGGTAGTGTTTTCTATTTTAGATTAAATTTACCCAATGAAGGGTAGGAGAAGAGGAGGAGGTGGAGGCAGGATAAGAAGGATGTTAGAGAGTAAAACAAACATGAACCTTTCCAGCTTAAAAAGTCCAAAACGTGATGTAGTTTTAAACGTCAGCAGCTGGATACTTTAACCACAGTGGTACCGTCAGTGTGTGTATTCATTCTCAAAGTATTCATTCTATAGGTACCGTGTTGAAGGAGTTGCTCTGAGGCAGATTGAGGTGCTAATCTGGGATCAGTGGTAAATTATATTGACCCAGATGGTCCAGAAAGAAAGAAAGAGAGTCGCTCACTGTATTTCTCTCACTGCTGTTGCCGTTAGATGTCGTGCTGTATCTTCTTGTGCCTGTATGTGCCTTTTTTTTCACAGAGCAGTATTTGTTTCACTCCTCACCGCCTGGAAATGCTTTCATGTGAGGAAAATGGTTATATAACTCTTTGTATATATACGTACACATATACATATATATAAGGGCTGTCCTCGACTAAAGATCTTCTTAGTCGACTAACAAACAAAACGATTTTGTGTTGACTAATGGATTAATTGATTTAATCCACTGATCTCCACAAAGAATCATGTTAAAGCACCACTTTAAATCTTATGTTTACCAGAGATGTGCTCAGAGGTTTCTTGGAAATAAATCATTCAGCATGAAACGGCATAAAAAGACAAAAATCTTCATGGACTAAAGCGACCGATTGGTCGACTAATTGTCTGAGAGGAAGCAGCCCTAATATATAAACGTGTGCTGTGTTGAGCATGTATTAAAAACCTGCTCAGTGTCCGTTTTTTCACCTTTTATTGTGACAGAACCACTATAATAACCATGCAATAAAAAATGAAAACGCAGCTCAAACGTGTGCACGGCTCATCTTTCATAACTGCTTAAAGAAATGATTGTTTTGCGTTTTTCTCTCACCCTAACCAACAGGTTTTATAACGTCAGATTAAAATACTGAGAAGCACAGTAAGGTTGGCAGGTAGGAGAAGTTAGACCTTTTATCTTAGAGAGGGAAACACTCTGCTCATTTTTACTCGTACTCTTCTACATCTCAGAGGGAAATATTGAACTTTAACTGCATTACATTTGTCAGGCGATCACAAACCGAAATCACTTAACGCCTTATTACGCTCCTATTCGGACAATTAACTTTCAACTGGATATTTATTTTTTCTCTGTTTGATTCAGAAGATGTGTTGCAGCTAAAAGCTCTTTTCCATTATTGTAAATAGTGTAATTATCTGCTCCAATGAAGAAAAAAAGAAAAACATGCACTGAGGCAGGGTTTCATGTGGTTAATTGCTCAATTGTGTGTGTGTGTGTGTGTGTGTGTTCTGAGGTTATAAATAGAGCCGATTGTCAGATGACTTGAGATAAACAGAGCAGTGTTCAAACTCATGAGATAAAGTTCTTCCTGTCGAGAGCAACAGCTCTGCAGAGGACAGACACAAAGCAACAAGTGAAGCCAACTTTAAATAATAAATACAATGTTTAGCACTTTATTTTACAGTAAATGAAACTCTAATCATTCCCTGAAAGTGTCAGTCCACCAAATCACAAACACCACAAGTCAAATATACAGACAGAAGAAGAGATCAACGCTGTAGTACAAAGACCTAAACCTGTGCGCTGCATACCAAATGAAATAAATCAAATAAAACATTCTGCTACTGAACACCAAGAAAGACAAAAAAGAAATTAAAAGAAAAAACAAGTGTGAGAAAGAAGGAAAAAGATGAAGATATAAAAAAGGACCAACAAAAACAAGAAAGAAAGTTAGAAAAGGATAGATTGTAGGATGGAAGAAGAGAAGAAAGAAAGGAAAGTTTGACATGGACAGGTTGGAGGAATGAAAGAAGTACAGAAGAACAAGTTAGAAAAGGAAAGATAGATGAAGGACGGAATTAATGACAGAAGAAGAAAGAAGAGAAGTAACTTAGAAAAAGACAGAATGGAGGATGGAAAGAAAAACAGAAGAAAGGAAAAATGTAGGACAAAGGAAATAGAGGAAGAAAGTAAAAAAGAAAGTAGGAAAGGACAGAAGAAAAACCAAAGAAGGAAAGAAAACGTATAAGGAAATGAAGAAAGTGACAGATTGGAGGAAGGAAGAGAAGGATAAAAGTAACTTGAAGGACAGAAAAAAGCAAAAGGAAGTCAGAAAGAAGAAAAGATTGGAGGATGGAGACAGGACAGTGGGAAAGAAGGAAGTAAAGTCGGGTGTCTGTACAGGCTTGGTGGAGGGGGGTCTCTCTCTCTCTCTCTCTCTCTCTCTCTCTCTCTCTCTCTCTCTCTCTCTCTCTCTCTCTCTCTCTTTCTCTCTCTCAGGGGCAGATCTAGAAAATATTTATGGGGTGGCGAGAGGGGGGCAGGAATTTTTGAGGGTTGGCAACATATGGCAGATGTGTATTTACTGAATGTAATTGATTTAATTAATTTTGAGAAATAGTATGTAGAGACTGCAAGAGGGCACAGGCTGCCATTCACAAACTCATACAGACACACTTCATCTCAGGCAATCAGTGTCCTGCATTTGAGGCGACCATATGTGATCTCACTTACCAGGAGATAGAAGTAAGATAGAAGTAAGGGGCTTTATCACAGGACAGGCATTAAGGTGAGACCCAGGTGAGGAGTGGCAGATGTGTGAGAGGGAAGCAAACAGGTTTTGACTGACTGTTGTCGGACTTTGGAGATTCAAGCTTGTAAATGGTCAAACTGGCCACAACTTTTAATTTGTTGCTGCCAACTGGGGTGGCAGCAGGGGTGGCAAGGCTTTCTTTTAGGGTGGCATTTGCCACCCTATGCCACCCCGGTAGATCCGCCCCTGCTCTCTCTCTCTCTCTCTCTCTCTCTCTCTCTCTCTCTCTCTCTCTCTCTCTCTCTCTCGTGTCAGTCTGACGGCCGCTGGCTGCCGACCACCACTGTGACCAGCCAAGGTAGGAGGAACACACACACACACACACACACACTCTCACTGACACACACACACACACACACACACACACACACAGAGAGGGGCGTGGTGTTTGATATCAGGAGATTTTCTGTGTCGGGGAGTTTTCTCACTTGTGATGTTTGTGTTGTTATTTCGTTTAAAGCTCGGAGCTGTGTGGCCTTTCAGAGCTCTGAGGCCTGACAGGCTCTCAGGCAGCTGTCGCTCTGCTGCTCAAAATAGACCTGCCTCATATCTCACACACACACACACACACACACACACACACACACACTTCTGACTTTGTATTTCTGTTTCTTAACTCCCTCCTTTTCCTTTTTTCCCTTCTTTTAATATTTCATCCTTTTCTTTCTCTCCTCGTACTTTTAGCTTTTCTCATTTTTCTTCTTTTCCTCCTCTCTCCTTCCTCTTTCTCTTTTTTAGTAAACTAATCAATTAACCGATTGACAGAAGATAAATGTGAAAGTGTTTAGTAGGGCTGCTTCCACTTAGTGGATTAGTCAACTAATCAGATATTTGGTCCTAGTCGACTAAGGTTGCACCGAGTCTACCAAACTACAGGTGTGAACGCACCCTGAAATGCCTTTAGTCCATTAGTCATTTTTAATGCTGAATGATTTGTTTGTCTGAGCACATCTTTGGGAAACACAAGATTTAAAGTGGTGCTTTTGCATGATTCTTTGTGGAGAAACTCAGTTTTACAGATCTGTCGATTAACTATTCTCAATATAACTCAAAATCTTAGTTTTAGTCAACTAAATATTCCTTTAATTTCATGTTGAAGTTATTCTTCATGTAAAAACATTTGATGATGGGGTGCCTGGATGGCTCACCTGGTGGGGAGTGCGCCCCATCTACAGAGGCTTGGTCCCTGCTGCAACGGCTGCAAGTTTGATTCTGACCTGCGACCCTTTGCTGCATGTAATTCCCCATCTCTCTCTCTCTCTCTCTCTCTCTCTCTCTCTCTCTCTCTCTCTCTCTCTCTCTCACTCTCTCTCTCTCTCCCCCTTTCCTGTCTTTGGCTGTCCTATCTCAGTGCCTAAAGTGCCCTTTTGTTCTTTTAATTAAATAAATACTGGTAATTGTAACTTAATAAATGAAAGTGTTTTCTTATTAATGGAAGGAGGGCTCTTGTTTGCCATGGCGTCGCCCAGTCCGACCGGGGAGCAGAGTGATCAGAAGGTTCCTGATGGAGAGGAGGAGGAGGAGGAAGAGGAGAGGAGCGTCCGAGGAGTGCAGTCTCATTACCTGCGCTGCCCGTCGCCCAGGTACGAGACCTGAACCTTTAAACACAACACATGTATGACATCGTCAGGTAATAAATACATGTTATTGTTAATGTAAAAAAAGGCAGATTAGAAGATTTTTCAAATGAAAGTCTTCATTCAGCCTGTTTGTTCCCTGTGAGGTTTAATTTGTGATATAACTGTTATATAAAGTTCCTTTTTTTCTGTTGAAAGCTTCTCATTGGCATCAGAGTCCAGGTTCTCCATGATCTCGGGCTCCGACGCTGCCAGCATCTTCATGGAGCCCATCCACCTCTCCTCCGCCATCGCCGCCAAGAAGATCATCAATGAGGGTGAGACCCACAGCCTGCAGAGTTTTAATCTCACCACAGATGCATTCTGGGATAGGAGGAAAGAAACGTTCTGGGTTGTTTGCATATGTTTACTTCAGTCCCAAAACGTCCCAGTTAGAGAGGAAATGCCCTAAACATATTCTCTGTAAATCTTTACAGTCATTCCCTGAAACAACCAAGCAGGCCTGCCTTGTTGCTCCGTCCAAATAGTTGTTTAATTATTTTCTGCATTCTCTAAAAAGTCCGTAAATGGGGTAAAATGTGGATCAGTGTTTCCCAAAAGCCCAAGATGATGTCCTCAAATGTCTGGTTTGGGCCAGAACTCAAAGATATTCAGTTTACTGTCCTGCAATATAACTTTATGTTATGGCCTTGTTTTATAGAGCTTCACTGTCTCAAAATCTAATTCAAAGATTTTTTATTTCAGTTTGTTTTGTGCTCATGTGTTTTTATCTTTCTACATGAAGTGGTTTAAATCACAATATGCAGGTCTTTGTGTGAGAAAATGTGCAGGAGAGGGGAAGCATTCATGATTTCTGAGTCCACATTCAACGACTCTAATTTGGTCAAGCACTCTTCAATTACAGTGAATCCACTTTACATCCCCTCCGCTCATTACCGAGTGGAAGCGTTCTTGACGGAGCGGGAGTCGCGCTGATTGAGGAAATTAGCTCATATGACACATCTCAGAGCAGCTGCGTTACTCTAGTGGCAGCTTTAATGGACGATGCATGTTTCATCTGCAGGGAGGATGCTGATGCTTTAATCAGGATTTTGTTTTTGTGTAGCTTTACAGCATTCAGAGAGATCAGGAACATGTGCGTTTTAAAATGCACCCTGTATCTATTCATACCATCATGCAGTTTGTCCTGTAGGACGACAGTGAGAGTGCAGCACATGATGGGGTTCATTCCCCGGCCACAGGGAGCTGAACCTCCACATCTTTATGAAGTATTCATGCATAGGAACAGAGAAACATGTTTCAAATAGCTCGGTGCATGGTTGCTCTGAGCAGGTTTAAGAGGGTTTTGTCGTGAAGTTCTACAGCTGCTCAGAAAAGTGGTGAGATCTGCTGCTGATCTCAGAGCTACTTATTGGACCTTTAGTTATTATATTTTTCTTGTCAATCAACTGTTTTCATGTTTAAGAATTTGCAAGTGAATATTAAGTCTTCTACGGGCTCAGCAATCAGTTGAGCACCTGATTCTTAATGTGCTTTTATTCCTGAGTTTTAACCCTTTATTTATTCGATGCCATAGCAACACATACATCCTTCCCCGTTGCTCTTGTCTTTCCTCCTCAGAGCTGCCGCCTCGCAGCGTGCGGGCCGAGTCCGTCTCAGAGTCCATGCTGGAATCCGCCGAGCAGCTGATGGTGGAAGACCTCTACAACCGGGTAAAAGACATGATAGACGACCGCAGCCCCTACAACACCCCATGTGTGCTGGACATCCAGAGGGCCATGGTGCAGGACCGCCTGGAAGCTGCCAGCAACCCCGTGGACGAGGTGTGGCCCAACATCTTCATAGCCGAGAAGTGAGTCCAACAGATGTTCAGAGGAGGCAAACAGCATCTTGCCTTATAACAACTAAATGTCCACTTACTGGCTTGTTCTGCAGCTTTCAGCCATCAGTGGATGGAGTTTGCTCACTTGTTTTGCTCTCTTGAAAGACGTGAAATGGAAAGTTTGGACGTCTACACTTCCACACAATGCATCAAACTCTAGTAGCTGATGAAGACCGTGTTTTTGGGTCGAAAGCTTCAGAACAAGCTAGTTAAGTGGACCTTGACTACTGTGTGCATGCTCAAAAATGAATGTCTATGCTTGGTTTTCACATTTCCTTTTTATGCAGGAAAAACATCAACAAGAGCCAGAGCACCATGGTCTTAACATTTTTGTTTGATTGTAATTTAATTCTGTGAAGTAGTTTTTTATTCATTCATTAGGCCTATTATGTTTTGATGTGTAAATCACATCTAATAAGACAGGACTGGATTGTTTTTTTCAGATCCGTTGCGGTCAACAAGGCTCGTCTGAAGCGAATGGGCATCACCCACATCCTCAACGCGGCCCACGGCACGGGGGTCTACACGGGCGAGACTTTCTACGCCGGCATGAACATCCAGTACATGGGCATCGAGGTGGACGACTTCCCCGACGCCGACATCTCGCTGCACTTCAGGCCCACCGCCGAGTTCCTGGACGATGCCCTGCTGACACACAAGGGTGAGACGTGTGACAAAAAAGGAGGTTTTGAACACATATTATTCCTACTAAGAAATGCGTTCGTCTCCAGATTCTAGGTAGTTGTTGACTTCAGATTAGGGTGCAGAATAAAGGAGACTCTGTTGACTTTCGTCATCATTGCTGTGGAGCTGCAGTTCACATGGGTTTTTATTCCTGGATTTATTTGATGGTATCTCAACAGGGACAAAACACAACACATTCCTTTCAGCAGATAGGGCTGAAAGCTAATTTCTTAAAAGATAACCCCGAACGACTTGCCAGCATCAGTGTTTCTGAGAAGAGTTTTTTTAGGAGCACACAGAGAACATCTGTGACTCTGTGAAGACGATCATGTAACAGTCACAGTGTTGATTGTCTCTTATTCATGGCCGCTGCCTGAAGACGTTGCTTCCCTGTGGAATCAAATTCTTTGAACGCTTTCAACTGTAATGCCACAATCTTGACTTTTACAGAAGATGTTCATATTTAATTCATCCTACATGGATGCACTGATGATATGATGATTTTCAACTTATGTTGAGAGTTTTGCTTTTCACAATAAGAGTCTGAATAAATCCGTATTTAAACTTATTTTAGTGTAGTTTCTATTTTAGTTTAGTTTCTTTGGCATTACAAAATGAGGACAATAAATCTCACACAGCTACAAAAAGGGTAAGACTTCATTTAAACCCCCATATTTAGCATGTATAAGTTATGTTTAAACATTTAATACATGTTATGCTAAAGTTTTATGTAATAAGCACACTTTTGTTGTTTTAAAAAAAACTGTATTAATAACTGTGTGCTCTGACTTCTTCGTGCTAAATACCTGCACATGTGTTCATTTAAAAATCTAATATAAATTGGTCAGGTTGTAATCAACAGTTTTGTGTTCTTGCAGGAAAGGTTCTGGTGGTTTCCATGATGGGCGTCAGCCGCGCCGCTGTCCTGGTGGCGTCCTACCTGATGATCTTCCAGCACATGAGCATAATGGAGGCGCTCACGTCCATGAGGAAGAAGCGCGCCATCAACCCCAACGAGGGCTTCCTGAAGCAGCTGAGAAATCTCAACGAGAACCTGATGGAGGAGCGCGACGATGACGACGAAACGCTCAGCCAGTGCTCCGTCATCGATGCACACGCACGCGCTCGCATCTTCGGCGAGGACGCGTGCGACGAGGATGAGGATACCGACAAAGAGGAAGAGCAGAGCATGATCGGGGTGAAAGCGCACTCCATCATGATGGAGGAGGAGGAGGATGGAGAAAGCGTGATGAGCAGCGTCGCCTCCTCTGCGGCGGCTGCGGCGCTCCGGAGCGGAGTGACGGGAGTGCAGCAGCACGGGCAGGACGGCCCGGGCCCGAGCCGCGTTCAGGAGGAGATCGTACTCCCCGAGCAGGCGGCCGGAGAGGACAGCGACGACGAGGACGGCCTCGACAGCATGATCCGCGAGTGGCAGAGGAGGAACGAGAAATACAAGAACGACGACTGGTGGGAGGCGCAGCTGAACAGCGACGCCGAGGATGAGGAGCCTCTCGCGGAGGGCCGAGCAAAGCAGACGAAGGAAGGCGTAGACGCCGACGTGGAGAGCGTGACCAGCGAGGACGTACGAGCTGTGAAAGAGCGGTTGAAGCGTCGCGTCAGACGTCCACAGTCAGACGCCATGTCCACCTCCAGCTGCACAAGTTACTCCGACCTCTGGAAGCAGCGGCTGAGGGAAATCGAGGAACAAGCCGCCGCTCGCTACCGCAAGAAGGAGGACGACGAAAGCAGCGAGAGCACCGCCACCGAAGGCGGGAAGAAGAAGATCGATGAGGAGGTGGAGAGCATCCTCTCCGACACCAGCTCCATGTACAACTTCTGCCAGAAGAACAAGGAGAAGATGACGGCCCTGGAGCGCTGGCGCGTCAAGAGGATCCACTTTGGCTGGAACAAGAAAGATCGAGAGGACGGCGAGAAGAGCTCCGTAGGAGATGGAGACAAAGGGGACGGAGAGGGAGAAGCCAAGACGCCCTCCTTCCAAGATGTCAACCTGACGGCCTACCAGGCGTGGAAGCTGAGGCAGCAGAAGCGCCTCGGCGAGGAGAACACGGACGAGATCTTGGAGATGAGTCGGGGCGAGGACTCTGCCACGGTCAAGCGGAGGCAAAGACGCGAGGAGATCCTGGAGCGCTCGAAGAAGAACTTAGAAGAGAGTCAGTCCATATGTGGCTGGGAGAACGAGAGCTGCGTCAGTGGCGGTACGATCCCTCTCTCCGCCTTCTGGGCCGGCGCCGGCGTCACGGGCCCGCCAAGCGTCGCCAGCGACGACAACATGTCCGTGCTGAGCGGCAGGTCGTCTGTTATATCCTCAGTTTCTCAGGCTCGCAGCTTGAGATCAGCGCAGCGTGTGAACCCCGTGACTCCGGCTCCTCCGATCCTCCCAGCTGCCCCTGTGCAGGGCCCCGGGGGGGAACCCATGGTCAACCTGGCCAGCATTCAAAACTGGATCGCTAATGTCGTCTCTGAAACCATCAAGCAGAAGCAAAGCGAGATGAGCCTGCCTCTTCCGTCACGCGCTGGATCGGAGCTCAGCTATGGCGGTGCGACGAGCCTGGTGTCGGGCCGAGGCCTGGACGATGACAAAGCGTCCTTGTTGAGCGGTGCTTCCTATTCCAGCGCTCTGTCACAGGGGCGAGGCAGGGCCGCCTCAGTCCTCTCTGGTCTCACTGGAAGAAGCTCCGCTCTGGGATCCACGCTCGGCTCCACTCTGGGCTCCAAGAAAAACAAGATCACCACCACCAGCGTTCCTCTGTTCAGCCTCTTCCAGGACCAGGTGGACATGGGAAAACTGGACGCCATGGACAAGGAGATGAAATCCGAGATGAGGGGCAAGATGGCCTCCTACGAAAAGAAGAAGATCCTGGAGGACAACAAGCGCAGCACGCTCTACAAGAAAAAGAAACCAAAGGAGGACGAAGACGAGGAGGAGGAGAGGAGGAAGAAGGAGGAGGAGTTTCTTGAGGAAACAAAGAAAAAGTCGAAACCTGCGAGGACTTTCGGCCTCTCTGGGTGCCTGAATCTCAACCCTGCGCTGGAGAAGGATAAGAACACCAGCATCGACGACTGGCTGACGAGCGTCCGGCCTCCCCCGAGGAAGCAGGCCTCGGCAACCGTCGCCGGGCCGCCGGAGGATCCCTACGACGACCTCGATGCCTCCGCCTCCGAATTTGACTTCTCGAGCCGCAGGGCGTCCTACGCTGTCGAGGACGAAGAGGAGGAAACGTACGGCGTCGCCTCCAGATACAGGTCGAGGTTACACGAGGATGTGTCCAGCGAGGACTCGAGCAACGGCTTCCCGCAGTCGCACAGCTACAGCCGGGCGTACGGCGAGGCCGCCGAGGGCACGGAGAGCTACCACGACCTCAACACTAAGAGGAAGTTCGCTCACCGCTCGCGACACGAAGGCAGCGAGACGGAAGTGACGAGGAGCAGGAGGGAGGAAGCCAACAACGAGGAGGAGGAGGAGGACGACATCGCTACCTTCATCGCCCAGACCAGGCAGAGGGCCAGAGCTCGGGCCGCCGCCGAGGCCAAAGACGACGACGACGACGAGGTGCTCGCCGCTTGGAGGGTGCAGCAAGAAGCCAAATCACAGAGCAGAGGTGAACCTTAGAGGAAACTACTGATGCAGTTTTAGGAAATAAGAGTAAAGTGTGCTGCTAGTTCAAACTCATCGTGGACTTTAAATCTGAAGAATTTAGGTTAAAACATTTATCTTGCAAAACACCTAAAAATCTATTGAAAACAAGTGCAGTATACTGTTCTAGAGAAAATGAGCACTTTTATGCATCACAACTTTATAAGGATGAATATTTAGAGCCTTGTTACTAATAAAACTATTTAACTCCAAAATTAAGGTTTTGTTTGCACCACCGCTGAATGTAAAACTGATATTTTCATTGACGATGATGTGAACCTCTTGAAAAACAAATCAAATCCTGTTTGTACTGTCATGTTATTTTATTATTGAAATAAATGTTTCGACAAATGATGACTCGTGATTTTTATACATTTAATTTATTAGGCTCCACATTACCAAACAACTCACCGTGATAACACTAAATCACAGCGGACAAAAACACACAAAATAATAAAAAAAATAACAGTTTTACAACAATTTAGGATGATATCCATATTAGATTATGGAATAAGGACGTAGATGAGCAGGAAATGCTGCTTATGCTGCTTACGCTTAACGTTTATATATTTTTCATTGTTTTCTGCAGCAAATGCACTAGTGGTATTCTTACTTTTTAACAAACTGTAAAATATTTCTACATTCAACAAACAGCTCTGTAGGGAAGACCCTTTTATATTTGTGTCCTTTTTGGACAATTTGACTCCAATTTCGGTTTCTTTTTCTTTCTTTCTTTCTTTCTTGCCTTATTTCTTTCTTTCAT
Organism: Perca flavescens; assembly: GCF_004354835.1. Classification (NCBI taxonomy): domain Eukaryota; kingdom Metazoa; phylum Chordata; class Actinopteri; order Perciformes; family Percidae; genus Perca; species Perca flavescens. The sequence goes on along the minus strand of NC_041354.1, from coordinate 3,340,257 downwards.
TCTTTCTTGCCTTTTTTCTTTCTTTCTTGCCTTCTTTCTTAAGAAAACAGATGGATCATTACCTGGAAAGATGACTCCTAATTCTACTAACTGTTGGTTATTATGAAAGATTTGTGGCCTGCTGAACATGCTCGTGACTCTGCATGATGCTGAAATCAAGTCTACGAGCTGTAATAAACATTAGACCACCATCTACGGGACTTTGGGGGAAGTGCTTTTGATATATTTGGAGAGATTTCAGGTGATTGACTGATATTTATTGACTAAACAACACTCTAATAACTCTTTGTCATTTAGAGGAATATTCAAATGATTAAGGATTTTTGTAAACCTTTTTCCTTTTGTATTTCTTTCTGGAAAATGGGATTATTTGAGAAGAGTTTAGCTGTGTGCTGCAGTAAAGATGGGAAGAAATGGTGACATAATGCAAACACACATGAGACTGTAACACTCATTACAGATTATTGCGAAGCTTTACATGCCACAGTCGGATAAATCACTGGGAATGTTGATCTTTTATTCTTTTCTTTTTATATATCTGTACTTTTGCTAAAATTGAAATGCAGGACTTTCAGTTGCAACTGAGTACTTAACATTGTGATGTTGGTGCTTTTACTTTAAATAAGTATTTCTTCCACCAGTACAATATGAAATGTTTGCATGGTAGTTATTTTAAGAAGTAAAGCAGCAAGAGAAAGAGAGATCATACCTTAAAGATTAAAGTATTACAAACCCGGGGCCTAATACGTGGCCTTCACGTCACCAGATTGAGAAATGATGTGTTTCTGCCATTCAGCGTTAATGAAATCCTTTGTGAGTGTGAATGCTTTCATAACAAGTGCTGTGGGACAAATGCAGGTTTATTTCTCTCACTCTGTTTCCTCAAACTGAGCAGCTGGTTTCCCCTGCTGTCCTGCATCATGGCGAGCTGGTGGACGTCTGCAGACAGCCTGGAGCTGGAGGAAAACTCCATAGTGTCTCGGCTCATTCAGGCAGTCGGCCTGTTTGGAGATATTCTGTCTTTAGAGGACACGATGCTGTCTGAAGACAACAGAGAGGAGGACAACACTGACGGGACTGCTTCAGGGGAGGAGGAGGGTGCTCGACAAGCAGGAGACAGAACGGTAGAGGATGAAGTGACGATGGAGGAAGACAGAGAGGAGAAGCAGAAGGATGGAGGAGAGCAACAGGTTGAAGACCGGAAAGATACAAATGAGAGCAAAGAGGAAGAATATTTTCAACGAGGAGAAAAAGAGAAAGAAGACGATAAAGGTGCCAAAGATGATGGAAATGTTGAAGTAGAGAAAGAAAAGCAGGTAGAAGTAAGAGAAGAGGAGGATGAAGGGACAGAAAAGGTGGGGGAGGAAGAGGGGGAAGAAAAAGAGGTACGTGGAGGAGGTGTAGAGCAAGATATTAAGACTGAAAAGAAGAAGGAAGGAGAGGTTTGTGAGAGAGAAAACAAAGATGAAACGGCAGAAATGACGGAGAAAGTAAAGGAGGTAGAGGACGAGAAAGGGGAGGACAATGTAGAGAAGCAAGAAGAAAAGATAGATGGAAGAGGGGAAGAGCAGGTGTTAGAAAAAGAGGTAGAGGACGAGCACAAAGAGGCAAAAATAGAAAAAGAAAATGTGGAGGAAAAGGATGAAGCAAAGACTCAAAGAGAGCAAGAGGAAGAACAAAGGGAGAAGGAGGTAGATGAAGAGACAGAAAGACTGGATGAAGAAGAGGATAGAGAACACAGAAACGTAGTGGGAGAAGAAGAAAATGAACTTATAAAAGACGGAGAAGAGAAAGAAAAGGAGGAAGAAAAGGTAGACGAAGAAGAGGAGCAAGCAAAAGAAAAAGAAGATAAGAAGGTTACAGAGGAGGGAAGAGAGGATTACCGAACAGAGAAAGAAGAGGTAAAGGATAAAAGAAAAGAACAAAGGGAGATAAAGAAAGGAGAGGAGTATGAGGAAGCAAAAGATGGAGAGAAAAAGTTAAGGATGAAGGAAGAAGAAAAGTTGGTTATGGAGGATGGAAGAGCAGAAAAGGAGAGGGAGAGTCATGATGAAGACAAGGTTGAAGAACAGAGGGAGGAAGAGATGGAGGAAAAAGAAGTAAAGGAGGTTACGGAGGAGGGAAGAGAGGATGACAGAGCAGAGAAAGAGAAGGAGAAAGAAGAGGTAGAGGATGAAAGAAAAGAACAAGACAGCATGACAGAGATAAAAGGACATGAAGGACAAGATGTTGGAAAAGAAGAAGAGATGGAGGATACAGGAGAAAAGGAGGTAGAGAAAGAAGAAGAGATGGAGGATACAGGAGAAAAGGAGGTAGAGAAAGAAGAAGAGGTGGAGGATACAGGAGAAAAGGAGGTAGAGAAAGAAGAGATGGAGGATACAGGAGAAAAGGATGTAGAGAAAGAAGAGATGGAGGATACAGGAGAAAAGGAGGTAGAGAAAGAAGAAGAGATGGAGGATACAGGAGAAAAGGAGGTAGAGAAAGAAGAAGAGGTGGAGGATGGAGGGATACAGGAAAGAAAATGGAGATACAGGAGGGAAGAAAAGAAGATGGAGGATACAGGAGAAAAGGAGGTAGAGAAAGAAGAAGAGATGGAGGATACAGGAGAAAAGGAGGTAGAGAAAGAAGAAGAGATGGAGGATACAGGAGAAAAGGAGATAGAGGAAGAAAAAGAGATGGAGGATACAGGAGAAAAGGAGATAGAGAAAGAAGAAGAGATGGAGGATAAAGGAGAAAAGGAGGTAGAGAAAGAAGAAGAGATGGAGGATACAGGAGAAAAGGAGGTAGAGAAAGAAAAAGAACAGGTTGATGGAAAAGAAGAAATGGAAGGATAAGGAAAAAGGAGGTAGAGAAAGAAGAAGATTGGAGGAAAAGGAGAAAACAAGATAGAGAAAAAAAAAAGAACAGGTTGATGGAAAAGAAGAAATGGAGAAAGAAAAACGAGAACAACAGATTGTTGGAAAAGAAAACAAGATAGAGGAAAACGGAGAAAGAGAAGTAGGGAAAGTAGAAAAAGAACAACTGATTCTTGGAAAAGAAAAAGAGATGGAGGGAGAAAGAGAGACAGAGAAAGAAGAACAAGAACAACAGATTGTTGAAAAAGAAAAAGAGATGGAGGGAGAAAGAGAGGCAGAGAAAGAAGAAGAACAACAGATTGTTGGAAAAGAGATGGAGGGAGAAAGAGAGGCAGAGAAAGAAAAAGAAGAACAACAGACTGTTGGAAAAGAGATGGAGGGAGAAAGAGAGGCAGAGAAAGAAAAAGAAGAACAACAGATTGTTGGAAAAGAAAAAGAGATGGAGGGAGAAGGAGAGGCAGAGAAACAAGAAAAGGTTGGTGGAAAAGAAGAAGAGATGGAAGAAGAAGGAGAGAATGAGCCAGCCAACCAGCTCGATGGATCAGATGCCTATCAACCATTTCCTCCATCAGCTCCATCAGCTTCATCAGCTCTACAATGTGCTGAAACGCTGAGTCATGCTGGTGCAGAAACAGGAAATGAAGCTCCCAGAGACCTGACAGAAGAAGAGAAAGGCTCGGCCGCTGCCAGCCAACCAAACGGGGACATTTATCCCACATGGCCGAGCCACGACAAAGAGCCGCAGACGGAGGGAGCTTCTCTCACACAAACCGCCTCCGTGACCGACTCGAGTCTGAGTCTGAGCGAGGAGGAAACACCGAGGTCGGAGGAGCCAGAGCGACTTGAAACGCCATCGCTGACTTCCTCTTCTGGAGGACATCGAGCGGAAACAGCAGCTGACGACATCCGAGATATTACACCTGAACTACGGACAGGTAATCTAGACTCTTAAAGTGGTCTCTGGATGGGGTTTGGTTTTATAATAATCTTAGCATAGGGTTTTAACTTTAAATTAAATTAAATTCAACAGGCTGCCTTAATATTTTGAGTATAGGCCTCAGCTTAACTTGTCCTTAATAGTTCTTTCTAATGTAAATAAAGTCAATTTAGAATTAAATCAACAAGTTAAACACATTTAAGCCAAATGAAAGTTAGGATGAAATGTTTTTACCACAAATTTAATGAATATAAACGTGATAAACTTGAGTTGATCTGACTTGAAACTGACAAACTATTTAGATTGAGTTAATGAGAAAGATGAGTTGATTCAATTACATTGAAATTATCTGTGAAAAATATATTAGATCAGTTTTCTTTGGTTGAAAAGTACAAGATGAAACCAAATTAAGTGTATAAAAGGCGATGCAAATAGGCAGAATAGCCAACAAAAGTAATTTAAAAGAGCAATAACACTATTTCCCCCTCTGCTTTCACTTCTTTTTAACTCCTAAACTTTAAGTTATTAGTGGCTGTAAGTGTTTAAATATCTAGCTGAAAATTGTTCATTTTGAAATACAGTTTGCAGTATACAAAGGGTCTTACATAACTGCAGCTATGATTGGCTGGAAACACAATTATTCACAGTGGAGATTCAGGTCAGAGAGTTAATTCATTCATTAAAATCCAATTAAAATTCCACAAAGATGACACTCACTCTATTGCCAAAAGCAAATGATAATGAAAAAAGCTCCACCGAGCCAATTAAATCATGCTTTAACCTTTAAAGAGTATTTTAATTAAACAAAATAGACAGATAATATTTTCCACTGTATCAGGTTGCAGGCTGGAGCAGAAACAAGTGTCGTTGATGGATGCAGCTGCTGAGTCATCGTTAACGGCTGACGAGAAAGCAAAAAGCTCAGTCCGTCCCCAAACTCATCCAGCACAGGAAGCCCTGCGATGGACGTGAAGGAGGACAAAGGAGACAAAGAGGAAGAAGGTAAAAACAATGTGAACGGCGAGGCGGACGCAGCGGAGGACAAGAAGAAAGGCAGCGGCCAGACGTCATTGTACAAAACTGTGTCCTACAGAAGGATCCGTAGAGGAAACACCCGGCAGAGGATTGATGAGTTTGAGGCCATGATGGACTCGTGATCAAACCAACCCTAAATATTGTCAAAGGGTTTAGTTCTGATGGCTTTTTGTGTTCTTGTGCTTGAGGATGACGACACCTAGTGGTAACCAACGCATTCTCATGAACGGGTTCGTTGATATCGAACAAAAAGTTACGTAGGCCTACAATAATTCCTATGACATCTTACAAAATAGGCGCCTCCATGCCGGCTGGTCACGTGACAACCAATCACAGGAAAGTTAAGTTCAGTAGGCGGTCTTCACAGTTACATTTAGCCAAGAAAAGGTTACAGGGAGCCCGGTGTCGTTTCAGGACCCGATGCAGTTGAGTTTAGTTGACAAAAAGTGACTTTAAGTCGGGTAGAGAGCACCACAAGCTGTCGGTCATTACAGGGACCGTGGCAGTTGAGTTTAGCCGACAAAAAGTGAGCGTTATGCAGCGACGACAGTTAAGTCTCTAGGCACCAAAATGACTAGTTAAGTTTAGGAAAAAGATTGTGTTTAGTAGTACTCGTGCAGGACATGGGGGTTGAACCCTCAGGTTTTAGGACCCACCCATCCTCCCCAACATCCTCACTCACTCACAAGTCACTATGGTGCTGACAACATATGTGGAAAACATAAGAATTACAGTGCATTACTTTTTCGTAGTGATATGTACGAATGGTTTATGAGAACAACTTGTGGTAACACAAAGAGAAAAGTAGTGGGTCAGGATAGAGCCGTGTGGCACGCAATATTGAAATGGAACTTTTCCGATTTTGTGAATGAAAGGCGCTAAATACATATATATATATATATATATTATTTGTTTGTATAGCACCTAAAGGCCACAGGTTTGAGCTCTCAGTTAATGAAAATGTTTGTCATCAAAGTGTCGTCCAGCAGAATCAAATCACTTCTATTTTTGTAGCTGTTTGTTCACAGCACACCATATTTTGGGTACACCATTTTCCAGAGCCTATAAGTTAAGTGGCATTTTTACAGAGTTAAGTCTACCAGGCAGACCCTATTTGAGGATGTGATACCGGACAATAAAAATGTTTAAAACTGGTCTCAAATCAATTTTATATTTTATTTTTCTTCACTGGTGGTATTTTCATTAACAGACATAGAACCAGACACATCTGATGATATGTAGATGATGAGTCTTTATATATTTAGAAAAAAATCATAACAGAGATCATTTGATTAAAGAGGAATAATATAATTAAATCTGTTAAGTCCTAGAAAATTAACAAAGTGATACTCTTAGGAACATATTTTGGGGAAGAAACTGATACAACTGATAAATATAGTTGACTGATATGTTTTATAGTTAATGTAAACTTCACAGTCTAATAATCACTATTGTATTATATTTATTATGGAATTTAATGATATTAAATGAATTTAAGCCATATACAGATTTTGGTTTTGTGTATGTTATTTTGCACACTAATATGAGCTAAAACACGTTGGTCTGTGTTCATTTTGAGATATAGAGAAAGATATTAAAATTGAAAAGAAGAAGAAGAAGAGGTTTGTGAGAGAGAAAACGAAGATTAAGGCTGTAATTAATTAGGAGGATTAGGGCAGAAATGATGGAGAAAGGAAAGGAGGTAAAGGACGAGAAAGTGAGGGGAAATATAGAGAAGTTAAGAGAAAAGATGATAGAAGAGGGGAAGAGCAGGTGTTAGAAGAAGAGGTAGAGAAAAAGCAAGAAGAGGCAAAGATAGAAAAAGAAAATGTGGAGGAAAAGGATGAAGCAAAGAGAGAGAGAAAGGGGGAAGTGGAGAAAGAGGTAGTATTTTCTTTACATGTCACTTTCTCTACTCCACGTTTATCTGACAGCTTTAGTTACTTTACAAATTAAGATTTGTGCACACAAAACATATGAAGAGTTTATCAAATGTAATATTTTTTTATAAATTAAAATCCCAACAGTTTATAAACATATTCATTATACGCATTTTACATTAAATAAATTGTAAAAGGTATTTTACTCAAATCGCTCCAGAAGCAGTGTTTGACATGTCTTGTTTAAGACAAGCGACTCAATATAAGGACTACAAAACCCACAATCCTCTGCTCCTTTCACTGACGTCATCTGGAGCTCGCACCCGGCGTATGTCAGCAGTGGCGTGTGCGTTTGTTTGGCAACAAAAGACAATTTTTTTTAACCAGTTAGCGACATTTTGTCGACGACAGTATATTTGTGGACTTTATCACAGGTGTGTTTATCAGCGCAGTGGTATTTACAAGTGTACTTTTTATTCTAAGTTTGTAGTTTAAACGGTTTTATTTTGAATAGCTAGCTAGTTGGCTAACAAAATGGCTCCGTCTATTTACTGCACAACAATAACAAATACTGGGTCACAATGTTAGGTTTGAAGTGGCAGGCGTGTGTTTAATGTTACTTTAGCATTACATTGCAGCAGGAAATACATGTATTTTGAAATGTTTTGGATTTAAGAAGCCGTTTTCTAATCGGTGCTGGTGTCGTTTCAGGCAGTAACGTTAGTTGGTAGTGATGACACCGCCGCTGCTAACGTTACTGTCCGTTGGAGGAAGAGGAAGGAGGTGATGATGATGATGATGATATGCAGTTAGCTGGCTGCTTGGCTGGCTGACGGACGGACGGACTTGAGCCCACTGTGTGTGTGGTGTCGCCCCACAACCAGAGCAGGATCCGGGACAACAAGAGGCGAAGATGCCGCGGAGGAAACAATCCAACCCCCAGCCGGTGAAGTGTGAGTTTTAACTGCTGTCCTCCAGCTGTTTGAGTCTCCTGTCTAATGAGCTGCCTTTCTCTTTATAACCAACCACATTTTAAGGAAGTGGCTCTTTGGTGTTCTTTGTCCATGTAAAATCAACTTTTATATTCCTATGCTTTTTGTTCTTCAAAGTGTAGCCCAGGAAAGAGTAAGCCTTGCCTAACTGGTCGAACATATAAACATTGACAGAGAAGAAGACTATATGACAAATATGTTGTCCTTTTATTCTATATATTTTGATCTATTCCCTTTTCTTTCAACATCATTAAAGTGGCATAAAAGAGAGTGCAGAAAGAACATGCATTTATAATTGGCATATTCTATACACATCTATGGTGAGGTAGCTGCAAAGCAAGGATCAGTGTTGGAAACAAGAGCACAAAGCAGTTAAGTTAAACAAATCAACAGTGAAAACACCTTGAACCGTGAAAATCCCCTTTAATACTTTTCCCCTTAAAATCAATAACACAAAATATATATATATATATATATTCAAATGTTGGCTGAGTGAGTTTAGCGTTCGTGAGGGGTGAAAGTGTGCGTGTCTTTCAGAACACAAGACAAAATAAGAGTTTACTTTAAATGTTAAGAATAATTTATAATTTTCTTTTTTCAATTTACATTGTTTTTGTGATCGTTTGGAGCCGAAATCGCGATCAAAATACAATCCTGCATTCTTGACTCAAAGCTTCTCCAGATGGAGGATCCTGCACAGCCCAAGAGTTTTAGCCAGCACGGTACCCAGATACGCACGCCGTTTGTCACTACGAGAGTTCAGAGCAGTGTCGGTGGTGGACTCCTGATGCCCACAAGAGGGTCCGGCTCCCATTGCTCTAAATGCTTTTGCATAAAATGTTGTTAAAAGTTTTTTTTAAGTAGATATGTTTGTGTGTGTTATCTCATCCTGAATGTTTTGGCTCAGTTGGGCTTCCTCTTCTCTGCTTCCTGTCTCCACTTCCTCTTTGCAGGCCCGTACCTGACCTCTCTGTTCTCCCTCCTTTCCTCTTCCTTCCTTTCTTTCATCACTTCCTGTTTGACTTCTCTCTATCATTCCCTTCATTTTTTACATGTGCACCCCCACATCACCTGGTTTGTCTAGAAAAATGCTACTCTGGCTGGATAATCTAGTTTTTCTCTTTGAATTTGGGCTCCATTGTCTGAGCTCAGGGTTTCATGTCATGGTGTCTCAGCAACGCCTTTCCCATAAATCACCTGTGTGTTAACATAACACTTAACTAACCAGCTCAGGCAGCTTTCTTCAGTAAGAAGTTTTAAAACATCAGGTGTATGAAAATCGGAGATGAGGATTAGAGAAACTTGCTTTCCCCATTTATTTATTTTTCCTGAATGGCAATTTCTTGACCATGTATACGTCTAACCAGGCTTCTAAATAAAAAAGACTTCAGACAGTGATCGTGAGTAGTTTTATTCAAAGTCTGACTAAAAGTAATACTAAGTAGCGTTGTCAGAATACGTAAAGTTTTCACAGTTAAACACTGGACTATATCAATAGTTTGGACACAAAATAATTCAAGAAGCAGCATCTTGTAACCCTCAGTTGAAATGAGTAAATGTTGGCCTTGAAACAAACAAAACAAAGTATTATTTTTCACTGCCATCATGGAGAGGAGGGAGACATGATGAATCCTATAAATGGGGATAACGATGCAGTCTTTTTTTCAAACTAAGTCATGGTGTTGCAAAAGTTTATACATGCAAAAAGTGACCGAAGTAGTTGTGCGCATAATAGAAAACAAGCGCTTGAGAGAGACGTTTGTCTCTAAACACCTGACCAATCACTCCATAAAGTGGGCATGATGGGCTTCAGAAAGTTACAAACTTTGTCAGATGCAGCCCCAAGGTTGAAGGTTTTTTAGACTCCTGCTTTAGCCATGTTTGTTGTTGATGTTTTCATTATTTTAACTAATTCATTACTACAATATCACTAGTATCAACAAAACTAATGGGCAAAAAGTGTCTAAACCATAAACTTTGTTCGGTATCTTATCCCTTCTTCCTCTTCCTTTTCCTGGCTCCCTCTGCCTCATTCCTCACCCTCCAACTCTTCCTCCTCTGCATTTATCTCATCCTCACTGATTTCCTCTACTTGTCTGTTTTCTCACCCACTTTACTCTCTCGCTTTGTCTCTATCTTTTACTCTTGTCCATCTTCTTCTTTTCACATTTTCTTTCTGAGCACAAATTTAATTATCAGTCTGCCTTCTGTCCGGGTTGTTTTACTTGGTTACAAAGAGGGCATGAAATATTAAAATAACATACATTTTTGCTTTGGTTAAAACATTTGTAGGGAATCTGAACATCTTGCTGTGCAATACATGCAGTGTATATATAAAGCTCCTTTCAGTTTACAGGAAATAAAAATGTGTTTTGTAAAGCAGTTGCATGTGCATTTAAAGTAGGCGGCATGTTCAGTGTCTTTATTATCTAGCCCTCCTTCCCTTTCCCTAAGTGGCTATGCCACTTGTCAGGCCATCATTGTAAATAAGAACCTTAATTTAATGACTTGCCTGTAAAAATAAAGGTGAAATAAAAATGTATCTGGTGCTAATATAAACAATTTGAACAGAAACTGTGATTAAATATGTTTTAGGGCGTTAAATAGTAAAGCAGACACCAAAACCTCTCAACGTGCTCGATATTTGTATTTACTGCTTAGTTAGTGTTTGGAAGTATGTTTTTAAACGAGTAATCATGAGAAATATTTGTGATTTGTGTTCAGTGGAGTCGGAGGATGGGGCGGTGGTGTGTGAGCCGGGCTGCCTGGTTCTGGAGAGCGACTTCCTGCTGAGCGGAGAGCTGGAGTTTGGAGACTCCGAGATCATGGGGCTGGATAGAGAGTCCGGTCAGTCACACACACATTGGATCGTACATTAGGTAGCAGATAGTCTCGCTTTGCCAGATCCTCCTCCAAAGATCGCTGGAGGTGCTGTGGGTCTGGCTACCCCACACAGCATTCAGGGATGGGAGGAAAATGTGCTCTGGTTTATTGGCATTTCTTTAAACCAATAATAATCGTCGTGGGCAGTGCTAAGCACCGGAGAAAAGCCACGGTGCCGCTGCAAAATAGGCTCGGAAGGAACTTGTTTTGGTGGAACATGTGTACGTTCAAAAGTAGTTTTAGTCGTGCAACAGAAAACTCCGATTGGATAGATAGTCTAGCTAGCTGTCTGGATTTACCCTGCAGAGATCTGAGGAGCAGTTAACCATAGTCCTCATTTATCGACCAGAGTTTAAAATGCCAAGGTAGCAGATAACAAATACTGGAACGTTGTGAGACATTTTGGCAGTGTTTGCCTGCTGGAAATGTCAATACAAAAGCTTGGTGTAGGGGTTGAAAGATACCTTTCTGTACGGTTTTAAGACTTACAACTAAAAACACCTGACTTTAAAAGAATAGTTTGATAACAATATTCCTCCAAGTCATTGTGAATTCAAGCTGTAGGTGTGAGCAAACAGTAGAGTCTTGCCAAAGCTGACATGTCTTGTTAAACAAATAAAGAAGAGCAAACTGTTCATATCCCTCCCAGGCTTCTGTCACACCTGCTCTGTAAGTGTTTTATTCGAAATGTTAACCATGTTTGTCTTCAATTTTCATACGTCTACATTAGCAATATGTTATGTCAGTTTGGATGAGAAAAATTGCTGAATTTGCGTCAGCAAAGCTCCTTTTCCATATATGAACAATGTTTTTTATTTCTTGTGTTCTTCAGGTATGACGGTCTTCTCTCTGAGTGTGGAGGACGACCCTTCAGCACCAACAGACTCCACCTTCCCAGCTTTCCTCTCCTGTAAAGGATGTGGTCAACTTCTGGGAGACTCTCCTCTGGGAGCAGGTTTAGATCTAGGTAACTCACTTTGTTTTTCTTTAGAAAATGTATAAAAGAAAACCACCAAGACAAAAATGTAGAGGGGGAAGTTTTGTCAAAATGTCCTCAGACATCTCGGCCTCTGTCAGTTAATTAGTTGTATTCAATGTTAATTTTGAGATCTCTACAAAGATTTAACATTCTCTGCAATTGAACAATGTAGGAGATAAATCTGTCTTTGTCTCTGTGATGTGTGTTTGTTGCAGGTGTGGGCCTGGACCTGGGGGCGGAGCTGTATTGTCTGACCTGTGAGGAAGGCCTCCAGCATGAAGCGTCAGTCGACTCGTCTCAGGTGGAGGAGGCCGACCGAACCATCAGCGGCGACTCCGACAGGAAGAGGAGAAGCGCAGGTAAGACAGACGGGGCAGGTGACATCCCTTCTAAGCTGTTCTCGTGCTCGCTGTGCCCCTTCACATCGCGCTACTCCAACCACCTGAAGCGCCACATGAGGACCCACGACGGAGAGAAGCCATACCGCTGCCCCGTCTGCCCCTACGCCTCGGCCCAGCTGGTCAACCTGCAGCGCCACGCCCGCACCCACACCGGGGAGAAGCCGTACCGCTGCCACCACTGCAGCTACGCCTGCAGCTCCCTCGGCAACCTGCGGAGGCACCAGCGCATGCACACGCAGGAGAGACCACAGAGGAGGGAGAAGGAGAAACGACGAGGGAGGAGGAAAAAGGCAAACGCTGAAACTGAAGAAGGTAACAAACACAAAACTGTTCACATTACAAATCACAGTTTTACTTGTTGTTTATATAAAAAATTACTCAAATCGATTTAATTGGTTATCAAAATAGTTGCAGATTAATTAAATAGTTGGCAGATTAATCTTTGCAGCTCTATTTATAATGATACAAGACAGAGAAAAGCAGCACATTCTCAACAGTAGAGAAGCTGCAACCAGAGAATGTTTCACATTTTTGCTTCATAAATGACCTAAACAATTAATTAGGCATCAAATTGTTAATTAAGTAATTACCACAGTAGAAAATAAATTAAAATGTCTTGTTGGTTGTGTGAAGCTATGGATGATTTCACTGATTAACAGTGGTAAAGTTATTTACTTTTGCTCACCAAGAGCTATTTACAGGTTTGTTTTATTTTAAAAATGTTTGCCAGAAAAGAATTTCTTTCAGGCAAGTTTGGGCAGATGATAAAGATTTGAAGACTCATAAGGGGACAGAAACTGTCCTGAACTGTGGTATGTAAATGTTGGGTGTCCCTGCACTCAACACTTTAGGTTCTTTGCGCCTACATGGGGACATTTTAATTTTGGAAGCACTGAGCATAAAAGAGGAACCAACTAGTCAAAACTGAAAGAGTTTAAAAAATGAGGAAGAGAAGTTCTCCCTGGTTGAGTGCTCATCGGCCTCTGCTGACTTGAGCTGCATCAGAGACCATTTCTTACATTTAATATTTAAAGTTTAGCTGATAATTATCCGGAGAAACAGTACTTCAAAGAGGGTGTCAGTAAGGAAGTCAAACCATTCCAGGAAATGAGAACCAGAAGGGAATTTCTTTTTTATATTTAAAGATGAGTATATGAAGTAAAATGAGGAAGCTTTAGATGGAAGATTAGTTAGTTATTATCAGTAAAAACCTTAGGGTTATTCCTTTTTTTTTAAGATTATTTTCTTGGGCATTTGTAGGCCTTTATTGACAGGACAGCAGAAGACATGAAAGGGGAGAGAGAGAGAGGGGGGGAGGGGGGGGGGAAATAACATGCAGCAAAGGGCTGCAGGTTGGAGTTGAACCAATGGCCGCTGCGTCGAGGAGTAAACCTCTGTGTGTGCCCGCTCTACCAACTGAGCTATCCAGGTGTCCCTTAGGGTTATTCTTAGTGAGGTTTTCTAATGTTCTTTATGGTTAAATGAAAGAATATGCAAAGTAGAATTTGAGAGTAAGACCAGACCAGACTCCATTGATATTTTTATTTTTTATTTTCTCTCTTCCCCATGCAGTAGTGTCAGACCTGACCCTGCGAGTGTCCCAGGACTCAGGGTACCTCCAGACGTTGGGGGGCCTCGGCTCTCCCTCCGCCCCGCTCCCTGTCCTCCTCTTCCCCCTGTGCTGCCGGGTGTGTGGCCTCACGCTGGAGGAGGCCGACCTGGAGGGGGACAAGGCCGAGGGGGAGGTGGAGGGCGACGGAGGGCAGGTACGATTGCTAAAACTTGGATTTGGTTCTGTGTTTTTTTTTCTCATCGCTTGTAGAAAAAGGATTTCTTCATGTGAAGTTAATGCTGAAAAAAATAGGTTGTGCAATGTGTTTGTTTGTTTCCATAGCGACAAGCAAACCGAAACTCTGACCACCACAAACTTCCACATTACAGCCGTTGCATTTCCAATTTATGATAATCCCAGTTTTTTAGAGAAAATCCTGCACACTGACCATTACACAAGCAATAATTTATTTAGAAAAATACAACGTTTCGGTCTCAGACCTTCATCAGGTAAATTCACACATTCACCTCAACCACAGCCTTAAATAGTTTGGTTGACTAATCAGGACCAATCAGGTCCAGCTCTTGAATGACGTCATTCATTCACAAAAGTGGCGCTCCCATCACGGACTGTGAACAGGAAAAGGCCACTCAATACATTTAAAAACAATGGATAATTAGTGCATTGTCATTAGCCCGATATTATTCCACACTTAGTCAAAGAGGACACAGTCCATTCAAAAGTGGATCATCACATTGGTTAACTTACATTGTAGCAGTCCATATTCACATGTACAATAACAGTTATTATAAACAAAAAACTAGTAAGGAAAAAAATATCAAATTAGCACAACATAATGTTGAGATTAAATTCATCATTAAGGCCTTTTGGCGATAGCGTCTGCAAAGTGAATATCCAATATACCTCGCGTCTTTTTTTAGTAGCAAGTCATGGTTGCCCCCCCCTTTTTATAATACGATAATATAATATAATAATAAAGTTTTTCAACTTCTATTTGACTGATTTTGTTGTGTGAAAACTGCCGTCTGCCCTCAGAGTGGGAAGCTTCTTGCTCTGAACGCACAGTAAGAAACCAACTCTTCTCTCTGCTCTGAAAGTGGGGGAGCAGTAACAGGATTTAAAATATGTCCCCAGTAGGGCTGTCAAAGAATTTTATATATTAAAATAAATATTCGTATTGTAAAAAAAAAAAAATCAAACAAACATTCAATTATAAAAATGTATATTGTGAGAGAGAGTAGCTGCACTACAGCGGCTGTCCACCTCCTGGTTCTCACCTCGCGTGTAGGCGACTAGATTCGGGAACTTCTGTCATCAGACAAATTCAAGAAACTGCAAGAGACTCGTGTTTATGACACTCTCTACTCTCTCTCACAATATGAATTTTCATAATTGAATGTTAGATTGTTTTTTGTTTTTTTTACAATACGAATATTTATAAAATTCTTTGACAGCCCTACAGGGGACATAATTTAAATACCTGCCCTCCGTCGCCCTGCCCCTCGGCCCTGTTACTTATATAAAACAAACCTTTTGTTTAGGATTATTCGACCATCATTATGGGCCAGTTTTGACGATCCTCAGCAGAAATGACCCATTTGACCGTGTGCTCTGTATTTATTTTCTAGGTGTGTCGTCGTTGCTCGTTGGACCTGCTGTCCAAAGATCGGTCGGGGTCTCCCTGCAGCCCGGCCGTGTCTCGGGGACCCCGGCGGGGTCAGCATGGTACCAAGCTGTACCGCTGCCCTCACTGCCCCTTCCTGTCCCACTACCCAAACCACCTGGCCCGCCACGCCCACACCCACTCAGAGGAGAAACCACACCGCTGCCCGCACTGCCCCTACACCTCCTCGCACCTCGACAACCTCAAACGCCACCTGCGCGTGCACACGGGGGAGAAGCCCTACCAGTGCCCGTCGTGCAGCTACGCCTGCGGAAACCTTGCCAACCTGCGGCGACACGAGCGCATCCACTCGGGCGCCAAGCCGTTCCACTGCAGCGTCTGCGGCTACTCCTGCAACCAGAGCATGAACCTGAAGAGGCACATGCTGCGGCACACGGGAGAGAAGCCGTACGCCTGCGCCGAGTGCGACTACACCACGGGCCACTGGGACAACTACAAACGCCACCAGAGGAAACACGGGCACAACACGGACAGCTGGGACAAACACGCACCCATCAACGGCCTCAGCTGGGGCAAAGACACTCAGGAGAGCCAGAGTCAGGGACAGGAACAATGTTAGTGTGTGTGTGTGTGTGTTTGTGTGTCTGTGTGTCTGTGTGTCTGTGTGTCTGAGTGAGTGATACACTGGTGAACCTCCAGCTCAGGTTGGAGCTTAACTCAGGTGCCTTTTGACAGACTATGTAGCTGCACTGACTTTATAAAGGGGCATTCGTGTGTGTGTGTGCTGCATATAGTCACAGACACAGTTAAATACGGTAAATGCAGTCCACAGACTTCTGATCCATCAGAATGTGACTTTTTCTAACGTGTGTCATGAAGCCACTCTGAATCTGCTGAATTTAAATGTTTATTTTTTTCCTCTACAGATAATCTATATTTTGTAAATGTGGGTGAATTGTTTTTTTCATAATAGCAGGGTATCTTACAAGCTTGAGTAAATCTGGGTGTGTTTTTTTTTTATTTTTTTAAATCCAGGAAAGATTGGACTTTCAGTGGGGTTCCTGCGCAGCTTTAGCTTGTTTCCAGACCTCTGAATCATTGTGATTGTTTTACTACATAGCTAACTAGCTACCTAGCTTTATTTATGAAAGAGTATGACTCAAAAAGGACAGCAAGAAAGAAGAGAGAATCTAAAATCAACACATTTCATGACGACTTCTAGCAACCGCTACCACAACTTCTGTGTCAACTAAAAACGATGTTGACCGGATGGAAACGTCACTCATTAAAGATGTTCTATACCAAAAAAAACTAAATAATCACCCCTTGCCAACAATAAATCAAACCTAAACATGACAGACTGAGTAACAGAATGAAAACATGGGAATTCAGTCTGATTATCAAGCTAGTCCTGCTTTGGAAGTTTTAAAAAAAAAAAAAAAGGGATTGAAAAGGTTAATTTAGGGGTTGTCTGTTTGAAAATTGCAAAAAAAAACTCATGTTTCTTGTTGGAAAATGTACTTTTGAGTTGCTAACTCCTGCTGGAAGTGAAATGTTTTTTTAGGGCCACAAGTCTGTTATATTGAGAGAAAAAAAGTCACAATACTTTGTCTTAGAAATTATGACTTTATTCTCATAACATCATGGCATTTTTTTCTCTAAGTATTAATTTTATTTGCAAAATCTCATTTTGTTTATTACCAGTGGCCTTAATACTGTGTATTCAACACTCTGACATTACTCAACAAGTCCTCGTAATTCAAACCAGAATTAACGTTTTCAAAGTGAAACAAAACTTGGTGAAAATGCCATTAAATCATATTATTTAAAGACATTTCAGTGTGGAAGATGAGCGATTTTAAAATGGAAAATCACAGTATAAGGAGTACTGAATGAGGAGAGTTTGAACCAACAGGTGCTGCTGTTTTTTTAAATCTAGATCCTGAAATATCCTCGACGTTCTCTTTAGTAACTCAGAGGATATTATTAGTCGTTTCGGCCCAGGTTTAGTTCAAATCAGCCTCTCGGACATCAACAATTCAGGGAAGAATAGAAAGAATTTTGTCATGAAAGGGCTTTCAACTTCATCAAACATTAAAAAACCTGGTATTTATTTCAGTCGATCTGTAAATTTGAGTTAAAATCAAATCACAATGTTAAAACTGAATTTATCATAAATATAATGGAAGAAACAAAGCTGGCTGGTGAATATGTGAACGTTTAAATGCTTACAGTTACTTAACTAGTTGGCCTTTGGCTTTTATTAATGATGGTTGGTGTTCAAAAAGTAGTTGCCTTGAAAATAATGAATTATGGCACTTCAGTGCAAAAGATTTCAGCACAAAATATGAAAGCTAAAGAACCCGCATGAACAGAAACACTTATGGAAATGGGCTAATTTGCTTTCTTTCCCAAAAGTTAGAAGAGAGTCTGAAATCCTGAGATTAGCCTAGTTTAGCAAGTAGAATCGGCTGGCCTGACTGTCCGAAGTTTAAATGAAACGCAGCACTGCCAACACCTCTGAAGCTCTCTAATGAACACTTTCTGTTTGCTTGTTCCACCTGCACACAAACAGGTATGAAAATGTCTTGTCTTCACCGTGGGGTTGCCAGGTTTGTTGTTCACAGTGCCTTCATATCTCTTAATAAAACAAGTGTGATTGGAGCTGCTTCCTCTTTTCGTGCTCTCTGTTTAGGAAACACCTGCTTCACACGCCCAGGAGTGGCAGAACGAGGACGCTGAGGGACTCGTGGGGCTCACCGATGAAACATCTCATGTAAAAGTACAAATACAACGCACAAATGCCCCCCAAAAATCACCCAGACCCACAAAAAGACACCTGAAGTGAAGCTAAGACACAATATGACACATATACCACAAACAAATGAGTTGATAATGTGTAGGTGTGATTAATAGAGATCAGAGCGAGGTCAGTCTACTGTGACACACTGTTATCAGTACAGCCTGTATGTAAAGCAGATGGGGTTCCTGTGTGTGTGTGTGTGTTGTGGATTTAATTTCAGAAGGGACTAAAGAAGGCGACAGTAAATACCTAAACCCATGGGCCTGGTGAGTACAGCTTACAGTTTTTAAGTTATTTCATCTTTTATTTGAATGTTAATCTGCATTTTTGTCACCGACATTAGTGCAGAAATCTTTCTTTGAATTTTAAATGTCCATGTTTTTGTACCACTTTGTAGTTACAATGACTTTATCAATTTTAACGCTCAGAAACAAGATTTCCGAATCTGGTTTATTGCTAAGTAGGTTTTCACATACAAGGGATTTGCTTTGGTGTTGATAAAAAATAAAATCAATGACCGCAAAAGTCAAGAAACATAAATATAGAATAAAAAAATGCTCTAAGAAACTGTAAATTGTATCGGTAAAATGAAATGAAATGAAAGCTGAACAGCTTTATGAGAAGTTTTGTGCAGAAGTTCACATTATGAAGTCTAAATACATTATGTGCAAATTCTAAAATCTTTGGGTGCTGAACTCGAAGGAGACATTTAAAAGAACAAATCTCACAAATCTCACAAAATCTGTTCAATTTCACTAAAATCAAAGACATTTAGGAGCTTTTACATCACACTGTTGGGATTCTCTTGTACCCTTCACAGATATTCACTTCATTAATAAAAGTTTTTATTTTACACAATGGCAACCCTCTCTCTATTAAAGTTGCTTTATTAGAAAGTTGCATCATGTTTTGCAGCATTATGACAGAAATCATGACAGATATACATTTTAAACAGAAGAAAATATACATAATGATATAATGCATAACGCAGATGGAGTTTATGAAAATGCTTCTCATTTGGTGGCTTCCGGCTCAGCTGACTTCTGTTTTTCTTGTGGTTAAATAAATAAAAAAAAACATCAAATATTGACATTGAGGTCGTGAACTTGATGTTTTAGAGGTTTCAGCAGCCTGGTTCCCCCTGGTGGGAAAACATCCAGTATGTCAGATCTCCTGTAATCAGAGACTCTCATCAAAAGGTTTCACATCAGTCTGTGCTGTAGTTGACCAGATGTTTCTCTGCAGAAACATTCCCACCCCCAGTTGTTCCCGGGGGACATCGTGGAGTATCCCAGGAACAAATACTTCTCTCATTTCGCGGTGTACTACGGAGAGAGAGACGGAGTTCCCTATGTTGCTCACCTGACATGTCGAGGTCGGTGTTTCCCTGCTGTACTTACTTTGTATTAGAGTCGGATTTCCTTTAAAACACACATTACATGTGTCCTGAAGTGTATATATATATATATATATATATATATATATATATATATATATATATGTTCTCTTTAAAAGTTTCTTCTTTGTTTTGATGTATATTTCTCTTGACTCATGTATTCATTAATGTTATAATTGGTCAGGAGAAGGAGATGAAGTTAACCCAAGTAGAACTTTTCTAACTTTTGTCAATAAAGATGATGTGGAAATAAGGCAGGATGCTGCTCTATAATCAAGAGAATGGAACTTATTTCCTGGTAATTCAGTATATTGGAAAACAAATTAAGTTTGATCTCAATGCAGTGGTCCATTTCTTGACTTAAGAAAATAAGAGTCAAAAGTTTGCAGAGAACCTCCAACACGGTCTAACCTGCAAAGTACCTTATAGACCTTTATCCAGCTAAAACCTTGTTGTAATGAAATGTATCTTTGCAAGTTGGACAGAGTTTCTTCTGCAACTTTTGACCTAATCATCCCTCTCGTATGTTCCTGTCTCATGTGTAATAAATGTGTAAAGTATTTTTATGTTGTGAAGAAAATAAGACCCAACAATGAAGTGAATTTACTTAACAATCAGGGACTAAAACATGCTGGAATCGCCCCTGTTTAATAATGAGATTTAAGATATGAAGTTTGTTGGAAGGGTTTTGATCTGTAAAATAAAGATATAGCATCCTCTGGGATAAAAAATTAGAAACAGGAAACTTTTGTAAAGATGTAGGTTTTTATTTAATTTAATTGTGACAGGAAGGAAGTAATGATTATGGTTTATAATAATGATTGTATTGTTGATCAGGTATGAGCCTACAAAGCAATACATCTTTCTAATTTCTAAGTCTAATTTCCTGTAACAAAGTGACAAAATCTGCCATTACAGTAAAATATTTCATATTTTTAAGGTTAATATCTTTTCCACTCAGGTTTATTTTCTTTATAGTAATGCAGCAACCTGCTCTAATCTTGCCTGTTTCCAGATACAGAGACACTCATTTCTAGAAAATACGCGCTGATATGCAGATGGACATTTTAGTCTTGTTCTCCACATCTGATCCCCCTCAGGGTGGTTTGGTAAAAATGTTAGACTCTCCAAGACTTTTTATTATTAAAATACCAGATTTCTAAAACCCTTGTAATGTGATTATTTGTCAGATTCAGACTCCAAGCTGCCGCTCTTTGGCCGAGCTCTGAGGTCAGAGGTCAAACTGGATCCAGTGGAGCTGCTGGGGAAAAAATACAAGGTAGCTCTCATAGAAAACACAATAATCTAATATACCGTGAATCATCGTAACAGACAATAATAATGACAAGGTTGTTGTGTATTTGGCAGGTCAACAACATGTTGGACGACTCGTTCCCGGCCAGAGACTTCCACAACGTGGTGAAGCCGGCCATCGACGACCTGATGGGGCGCGAGGTGACGTTTGACATCCTGTTTCACAACAGCGAGCACCAGGCGACGCTCTTCAGATACGGAGTCAAGAAGTCTGAACAGGTCAGTGGACGCCCGACGATCTCTTTTATCGGCTTTTATTCATTTACTCATAACGTCTACTATGTGGTCTGAGCTACAAGACACAGTTTAGGGTCTTTCACCGTGAAATATGGACAACAATCTTTAATAGAATAACTCCAGTTGTCACATCTGATGTGTGTGTGTGTAAAGATGTTTCCACCAGGGGGTAAGTCAGGTAGGCACATTTAGAGTTTAACACTTTTATGAGCCAAATCATTCAGTTAACTTAGATTTTTCTCCAAACATGTTGCATGTTTTTAATGGGTCAGCAGCTAGCTCTCTGATGTACGGCATGTAACAACGTTTGCTTTCATGCTGCAAACCGAGCGGCAAGCAAAGAGTCGGAAAAAATGAACACGAAGAACGTACTTTCAGTCTACAGCAGCAACATAACAAACTCATCAGAAGTTTAATTTAAAGGGGAACGAATAGTGAATTGAACAGATATCAGATGTAAATATCTCTCTACTGTGTATTATTTCCATCTCTGCTTTAAGGAGGGACCAAAAGCTAAATGAGCTACAATTAGTCTCATCAAAGCCTGTCTATCTTTCCATGCTGCAGACAGTTTGAAGTTACAATTATTCAGTTATTGTCAACAAAAGCCTCTTAAAATGATCTTTAATAGTGTAATAAAAGTTATGATTAGGAAGTTGATTAGATGCTATCGCTGTCATCTTCTTAAGAAAGTAAATATGTTGTTTTCTTAATCGTTTAATTCAATTGAAATATCGATGAATGAATAAGGAAGCTGCTGAAGCCTCAGCGTGTCTGTGGAGGGATCTCCAGTCTGTAACGTGTGTGTCAGAGTGTGGGAGCACCTCGTGCCGTTACGTAGAACTGATGTTTGTGTGTTTGTGTGTTACAGATTGAGAGGATTTATGAACACATCATGCCCGCCTGGAAGAAGCTGTTTGCTGAGAAAAAACTGTGAAAACAGCTTCACGTTCAGCTCTCCTCTCGGCCCCCGGAGGGCCACGTTGGTCCTTGATTTCAAGGAGAAGGTTATGTGGAAAAGAAACATTTTAAAATAAGATATCATGATTTAACTCGTAGTATTAAGAGAAAAAAGTTGTTTTGGATTGGGTAGATTAGCCGTCAGGTGCACATTGACTTTTAATATTTGTGTTGGTTAATTGTTAAATTGATTTTAGAGGAAAAAAATAGAATAAATTAATTAAAAACAAAATTTAAAAGTCTTTTTGAGAATTACAGGAAATATTTGTACATTTTTAATATTTAACGTTAAATTTACAAGAAAAGACATCCTGTTTATGGATAAAGTTATAATTTTACAAGATAATATGTCGTATTGATATTATGGCTTCTTCTCGTTTTTCTCAAAATATTGAGACTTTATTCCCGAAATGATTGGAAGAAATATCCAAATCTCTTTTTTTAGGATTTGATATGACATATTATGTAATTTTTGCATGTATACGGAATCCTTAATCTAAATGTTTAAATGCTACAAAAAATAAGCTTGTACAGAAGCATGAAGTCCTCTTGGTGCTACAGTTTCTTTTATTTCATTTCATTCTCACTGTTTTCCTATTGTTATTTTATTGTTTTGTTGTTGCTTTTTCTTTTTGTAGCGTTCACTTCTCTCACATTTACAGACCAACCAAACATCTTTAACATTAAATATAATGCTGTATTTTGTAATATGTGTTTGATTTACAGTTATTACAATCATGTTAGAGAGTATTCATCTTTTATAACCTACTGGTTTATATTTGAAGCATTTCAGTAAAGTTGTGTTTGGAAATAATCTGATTTATGGCACATTTAGAAGTCTGTATCTGTTGAGAATGAAACGTTTAAAGTGATAAAAACTGAGTTTGAACTTAAATAAAATGTGTCTTTACTCTTCTTGTCCACATCT
Source organism: Perca flavescens (assembly GCF_004354835.1). NCBI lineage: Eukaryota > Metazoa > Chordata > Actinopteri > Perciformes > Percidae > Perca > Perca flavescens. The sequence continues at coordinate 3,317,460 of NC_041354.1, read as the reverse complement.
GACCTGTAAGCAAACGTACGGAGCTCTGTTTAGGACCGGTTCCTCTGGGAACATGGAGGAGCACACTTTAGTTCCTCCACAGTTTTTGGACCAGGACCTTGGAGGGCGGAGATGGTAAAGTGTGAATGAAATGCTGCTGAACCCTTCAGAGATCAGCCTGCCAGGATGTCCTGCAGCAGCAGCCCCCTCAGCACTGCTGACTCATGAGTAATACAAGAGTAGGATGATTTGAGGCCAACTTCTGTAAAGACAAACATTTCCAAAGCAGTTTAAAGCCCTGATGGTTCTGTTGGACCACTGAAACCAGCAGGTGGAGAGTTTAACACGAGCTCAGCTTACTGTAAGGGGAACAAACTCCAGGTCTTTATTTTGGGGAAATAAAATAAACCGTCAAAAACAGGGTACAATTTCACTAAGGGCCACACTGGAAAAAGAGAATCACACCAAGGGCCAGACATGTAGAGTTTATTAACATGCTTTTATTTCATCGAAAAAGTTAAATATCTTTAACTCAATTATTGCATGTCCCATATAGTCTTCTCACTTACAGTTTATAAAGCTCTGAAAAAGTCAGCAAAAATGTTCCAAAGTCATCCTAGAGTTTAGCAAATGGAGCAAAACTATGATTACATGATTTCTAAGTATGCTACCACACAGCTGACTCACAACAACCTCATTCACAGCCTGAATATTAAACTCTCTGCTTCTGCTTCTGGGGGAATTTCTGACTCTCAAAGTCGTCAAATTTGCCAAATTCTACTTTGAGTGTCGAGTAATTGCAAGTTGAAAAACAGTTTCCCATGTTTTTGGTTTGGCGCACAACTAGGTGGGCCAAACATTTATTGTGAACCTAAATTGATATGCGGGCCGGATCAGAATGTGTGAGGGGCCGGATTTGGTCCGCGGGCCTCGAGTTTGACACGTGTGATCTAAAAGCTCTGCTGGTGTCTGTGTTCTTAGTCTCATAGTTACATGTTAATCTGTGCTGTTTTTGTTTTTATGAGCTCCACCTTAATGTCTTAAAGCTTCAGTTCACTTCAATAACTTTATACATCTCACTAATAAAACTGGAGATGAACTCAACAGCTAGTAACTCTGGATATTATTCCACAGATCTCACCACAGACCATCTCAACTGACTGATAGTCATTTTCTATTGGACTGTTCATTGAAAAAGCTTTACATAATTTTAACATTTTATTTTATAAATTATTACATTTTGTCCTTCACTACATCTCAGAGAGGAATGTTATACTTTTACTACTAAATTATTTTTAATATCTTTAAATCTATCGAAATGAAATTTAAATTAGATCAATTATAGGCAAAATAAATAATAAAATTAGAGAAAAAAACTGGAAAGATGTCTGCAGCTCTGCTTGTAGTTCCTGCTGATGACAGTTTAATTATGTTAATATATCGATATAATCGATCAATTTAAAAATGTTGACTCTAATAAAGTAGTAAAAGTATAATATTCCTCTCTGAAATGTTGTTAAGGACAAAATATTTAAATAATTCACAAAATAAAAGGTTAAAACCCTTTGAAGGTTCAGTGAGTGAGTTCCAGCTGTCAGCGGCTGGTGTCTGGTGTCATGGCGCCATCAGGTGGAGATCAGCAGGAACTACAAGCAGAGCTGAACACACAAATACACACATTAAAACATGTTTACACTTTATTCAGACTTCATTTGTTTAATTAATATTTTGCCATTTTTTGACACATTTTGCCCTTCACAACATTTCAGAGATGAATATTATACTTTAACTACTATATTAGATTCAATATCTTCGAAATGATCGATTTTAGACAAAATAAATCAAAATTAAAAAAAATAGAGGAAAAACCTTCTGCTTGTAGTTCCTGCTGATCATCGTTTTATTTTATGAACTATTCACTACATTTCAAAGGGGAATATTATACGTTTACTACTGAATTAGATTCAATATCTTTAAATGAATTGATTAAAAGCAAAAGAAAGTGCATAGAATAATTAATAGAAAGGTATTGTTGTTTTTTACTGAAGGAATTCTTCAAATTTAAATTAATCAAACCAATAAAATGGGTTAGTGTATATGATAAAACATTAAAATAATAAAGGTAGAGAACTGTAAACATGTTTTAATGTATGTATTTGTGTCTGCAGCTCTAGACTGTATATGGCTGGAACTCACTCAGAGAGGAATATTATACTTTTACTACATTAGAATCAATATCTTTAAATTGAGCGATTTTAGGCAAAGTTTATGATATAAAAGTGCAGAGAAAGATTGAGCTGCAGGGTGAAATCAAATCGCCGGCAGATCGGGCTCGGTTTACCAGTATTTATTGAACTGTAAATTCATGCAGAAAAATAAAGAAAAAAAAACAGATGATGAAAACAGCTGAACATATTCATCGAATGAGTTGAGCCCTAAAAGCAATTATAACTGCAGGATATCTTCTGTTTTATATCGTAGTCCTGTTGTGAGGCTGGATTTTATCTCTGTTTGTATTTTCTGGGCCAATAGCGCCATCTTCTGAATGCTTGAATCTTGTTATGCAGCAAAAGTGAAAGTAAGACAGACCAGGAAACTTTTAAGTCGTCGTGCACGAGGCAGGTTAGATTTTTAAGAACATCGCCTTCCTAACACAGAGAGAACCCCAGTAAACCTCACCGAGGGATAATAAGCTGTCATTGTGCCATACAGGTAAGTGTAAAGAAGAAGAACAGAACAGATTTTAAAAGGTAGATTGAGAACAAGATACCACACTGTACAGGCCTGTGCCTTTGTTTTCACTTATCAATGTACAAAGACTAATTATAAGAAAATACCTGTGGATGATGATTATGTTAATGCCTCCAGTGTTGTTGCATAACTTTAGTATCTCACCTAATCACTCTATTCAAGATTTAGGACATTTTGAGTAACATCCCAGCCAGTCCCACAGGTCTCTATATGAAATAAGTATTGATCTCTGTGTGAACATCATGGCAGAGCACTAGTTCCCGATCAAACTGTAAAATGAACCACATTCATCGTTTGATTTGACAACGACGTGTGCAAACCTGGTGAAACTAGTTGTATTCATGGATATTTTGTTAGACCGGTTGTATTTGTATTTGTGTTACTTCCTGTATGGGCGGCTGCGTTTTGGGGAGGCTAAAATACACACTGCTGGGTTTAGATTTTTTTAAAGGCGGTTTTTTGTTCTTAAAAGCCTTTTAAAATGTCAACGACGACAACACAGCTGACAGGTTAGTCTCTCTCTGTTAATACAACACAGCTGATAGGTTAGTCTCTCCCTGTTAATACAACACAGCTGATAGGTTAGTCTCTCCCTGTTAATACAACACAGCTGATAGGTTAGTCTCTCCCTGTTAATACAACACAGCTGATAGGTTAGTCTCTCTCTGTTAATACAACACAGTCTCACTCCCTACTCGTCAAATGTATGACGCATGGTCAAGGACCCTGGCGTCAAGTTTCAACGAAATAGGGGTACCCTTGACGTTATTTTTCGACGAGGGGGGTCCGTCAGATAGACATTCATGTTATTCCCTCACCGTCGGATATCGACGAAAGAAAAAAACACGCCCCCCGCCCCTTAACTCAAAATCTGTGACATTTATTATTGGTATTTTTTAGCGCAATAACCGCTGTTTTAATCAACATTATTCACGAGATAGTATCATGGTTTATATGTATTTCTTTTTATGTTATTATTTCGGTATATTTCGGCCAGGGAAGCTGGATTGCTTTTTTTGTTGATTTATATTTTTTAAACTATCAACATTTATTTAGATGTTATCATGGTATTCATTTCTTTACTTTAATAATATTATTTCGGTCTTATTACCGGTGAAATATTACAGTATATGCTGTAATACAGAACATTACGATATGATCCGAGCAGGAAGCATTCAAAGCCGATAGGCCTATCCCACAATGCAATGCAGCCATTCATTTCAAAGAATCGGGCAGCGATCAGCTGGTCTTTAACGCCAGGATCGCTTCAATATACATATATACAGTCAGTGGTTGTGTCACCAGCAACAACACGTTGCTCAGTTTTGTTCCAGTAAGTTATGAACCATAATAACGTTTAAACGAATCCGCGAAAAACTCCGGAAGTGACGTAGTACGTCCCGCTCGGCGGATACGAAGATAAAAATATATAGGCCTAACATTCGTAATATTAATGTTTTTTTCTAATGTTGTATTTGAGGAGTTAAACAATAAAGATTGTTATAATATTAAAATACAGTTTCATGTATTTGTCTACGTTTAAACGAATCCGCGGAAGTGACGTGGAAATTCCACATCTCGTCTGTGAAAGAATGTTCCAAGTTGTACGTGAGAATTTACACAATAAAATACTAATAATGAAAAAATTGTGTTTTATATTTAGCACTTTTATTTGCCTTATATATATACTATATAAAAAACCTACAGTTGAGTGTTTAGAAATACAGCCTAATGGCTTGTTTGACTAATTTGCATTTGTTTTGAATTGTACTGTTGTGTGAAAAACAATATACAAAGAGAAGCATTTTTTATTTTATTTTCCATACATAGTTATTTAAAAACGCAATTTTCTAATTTTGCAGTTGATGAATATTAATAGCAAAGACTAAAGGGAAAACATAAGTATATTTATGTGTGGGACTTAGTTTGATTTAAAATCACACTGCATTATTAGTTGTTTTAAATAAATTACTTTTTTGAAATATCAATTTATGGTAGGCCTAACATATTCATTATTATATTCAGAACATGATCCTCATATCAATCACCATGGTTACAGCTTGTAGCCATCCTAACCTTTGTAGCCTTTACTGAGACTACCTTTTCAAAATTAAGAAGGGACTAGTTTTAAGAAGCATTTTCAGGAAATTAAAAGGATAAGCAGATTGTTACCGAGGTTTTTGTTCACTGAGTAAGATGTATATAGCTTTGTTTGGGTATGTATACATATACAACATTTGTATGGCATTTTTGGCACACTTCTACCTCAGCACTACTGCACAAAGACAAAACTCACACATCTCATTCAACCATTTCACATACTGAGAAAAGGGTCATGACATGGGTCAGAGCAGTGGTTCCCAACCTTTTTTCCTTGGTGCCCACCCCCCCCTACTCATGTCTAAGAAAAGCTGACCCCCCCACACACACACACACCTTTGAAACTGAAGTTGAGGTAACTCTGGAGATAGAGCTGGGTCAGAGGATATCAGAGGTCATAAATGATGAACCAATCATCGGCTCTGCTCCTATAGGCCCAATGGTGTTCATATGGACAACATGCACCTTTGGCTGGAAGGCCCGTGTTGAAAGTGTGTGTTATCATTTAGAGCAGACACCCACGGTGAATCAGATGGTTTATGTTATACAAGGCTGCATTACAGAGAATTTTATTATGACTCTCATGAAGGTTGTGTAGAGGAATAGAAACCAGTCTCTCCAGGCAAGCACACAGAATATGGTCTGCTCTATCTTTATTCTCCATGCCAAGTATGAGCCTTATCCTCTGGCAGAAGATATGGGTAAACTTAACATTTCTAAACTATAAAAACGTTGATGATGATATAGGCCTAATTTGGACCTACCTCAATTAAAACTTTAAATAATGTTGCTTGAGATTGAGGGTGTGCAATAGCTTCATGATAAGCATGGTTGTGTTGCTCTTGTCACTGTTTGTGAAAGATGAGCTATAGATTGTTGCTGTGTGATGTGCTTCAGTCTAGCCTATATCACTTTGTTCATGTTGTTTTTTATTTTAAGTATGTCAGCTGTATGATAAAACAATATGTCAAGTGTTATTTGTGAAGCATTTGAACTCAAGGCAAATATACCTCTGGGGACAATAAAGTAGGCTATCTCCTGCTAAGTGGTCTCCATGATGTGTAAAAATTAAAACGTTGTTGTAGGACTATAGCAAACACATCGTTGGAAAGGTCTCAACCTGGAGAGGAACATATGTCAGTCTGAAGAGGATACATTACTCCTGCTTTGAAATATTGACCTCTGAACCTTGAACCCAGTACATGTATGAAGGCCTGTCATTTAGCAACAGAAGGTTCTACACACATAAAACCAGCTGTTATAGAAAGCTCTGGACCTCCGCTGTCATGTAGATATGGTCACCAAAGTTTATCCACTGTAAGCACTGTCAAATATGGTAATAAGCTATATTCACCTATTTAACGATTCGATTTTTAAAATCTGATGACACCAGTGTGTTCTCCATCCAAAAAAACCCCAGGGTGTATCCAAAATTATACACTGCCAACTTCTACTTATGAGAAATATACCAATATACTTTAAAACTACAACTCCCATAAGAAACGCCACAGAAGCTGTTACAAAGCTTGAGCACTTGTAGTTTTTCCGGGGTGGGTGGGGGGACTCGTTCGGCTCCTCTTTCTGCTGTCTGCCGTGAAATGGCCCGCCGGCCGGCCGAGCACACAATATATGAGACAAATACATGAAACTGTATTGTTTAACTCCTCAAATACAACATTAGAAAAAAACATTAATATTACAAATGTTAGGCCTATATATTTTTATCTTCGTATCCGCCGAGCGGGACGTACTACGTCACTTCCGGAGTTTTTCGCGGATTCGTTTAAACGTTATTATGGTTCATAACTTACTGGAACAAAACTGAGCAACGTGTTGTTGCTGGTGACACAATCACTGACTGTATATATGTATATTGAAGTGATACTGACCACTGACTGTATATATGTATATTGAATGTGATACTGACCACTGACTGTATATATGTATATTTCAAGTGAAGACCGAAATAATATTATTAAAGACCAAATGACTGTATATAAATGTATATTGATGTAGCATTATCCTTTAAAAATAAAATCAACAAAAAGACCAGCTGATCGCTGCCCGATTCTTTAAAAAGAAATACATATAAATGGATACTATCTGCATTGGGGATAGGCCGGTTATTGGGCTTACCAATAATGCTTCCTTAAGCTCGGATCATACGTCGCCCGATGAAAATAACGTCAAGGGAATATGTCTGTATTACAGCATATACTGTAATATTTCACCTATTTCGTTTAAGACCTTTAAATAATATTATTAAAGTTCATGAATACAATGATAACATCTAAATAAATGTTGATAGATGTAGCATTATAGTTTAAAAATATAAATCAACAAAAAGCAATCCAGCTTCCCTGGCGAAAAATATAGGTTAGTCTCTGTTAATAATAACATGAAAAAGAAATACATATAAACCATGATACTATCTGTATAATAATGTTGATTAAAACAGCGGTTATTGGGCTAAAAATACCAATAACTGTCACCCTGTTTTCAGCTGATAGGTTAGGGGCCCTGGGCGTGCTGATTTTTCTCCCTGTTAATATCCAGCTGATATTAGGGAATAACATGAATGTCTATCTGATAGGACCCTCCTGTTAAAAAATAACGATAAGGGTTACCCCTTATTTCAACACAGCTGAAACTTAGTCCTCCTGTCCTTGACCATCGGTTATACATTTGTTAATACAACACAGCTGATAGGTTAGACTGTGTTTAATAATACAACACAGCTGATAGGTAGGTCTCTGTTAATACAACACAGCTGATAGGTTAGTCTCTCTCTGTTAATACAACACAGCTGATAGGTTAGTCTCTGTTAATACAACACAGCATAGGTTAGTCTCTCCCTGTTAATACAACACAGCTGATAGGTTAGTCTCTGTTAATACAACACAGCTGATAGGTTAGTCTCTGTTAATACAACACAGCTGATAGGTTAGTCTCTGTTAATACAACACAGCTGATAGGTTAGTCTCTGTTAATACAACACAGCTGATAGGTTAGTCTCTCCCTGTTAATACAACAAAGCTGATAGGTTAGTCTCTCCCTGTTAATACAACACAGCTGATAGGTTAGTCTCTCCCTGTTAATACAACACAGCTGATAGGTTAGATACAACACAGGATTAGTTAGACTCCCTGTCAATATAACACAGCTGATAGGTTAGTTAGTCTCCCTGTTAATACAACACAGCTGATAGGTTAGTCTCTCCCTGTTAATACAACACAGCTGATAGGTTAGTCTCTCTGATTAATACAACACAACTGATTAATCTCAATACAACACAGCTGATAGGTTAGTCTCTCCCTGTTAATACAACACAGCTGATAGGTTAGTCTCTCCCTGTTAATACAACACAGCTGACAGGTTAGTCTCTCCCTGTTAATACAACACAGCTGATAGGTTAGTCTCTCCCTGTTAATACAACACAGCTGATAGGTTAGACTATCTCTGTTAATACAACACAGCTGATTAGGTTAGTCAACACAGCTGACAGGTTAGCTCTCCCCTGTTAATACAACACAGCTGATAGGTTAGACTATCTCTGTTAATACAACACAGCTGATAGGTTAGTCTCTCCCTGTTAATACAACACAGCTGATAGGTTAGACTATCTCTGTTAATACAACACAGCTGATAGGTTAGTCTCTCCCTGTTAATACAACACAGCTGATAGGTTAGTCTCTCCCTGTTAATACAACACAGCTGATAGGTTAGTCTCTACAACACAGCTGATAGGTTAGTAATACAACACAGCTGATAGGTTAGTCTCTCCCTGTTAATACAACACAGCTGATAGGTTAGACTATCTCTGTTAATACAACACAGCTGATAGGTTAGTCTCTGTTAATACAACACAGCTGATAGGTTAGTCTCTCCCTGTTAATACAACACAGCTGATAGGTTAGTCTCTCCAACACAGCTGATTTAAATACAACACAGCTGATAGGTTAGTCTCTCCCTGTTAATACAACACAGCTGATTGGTTAGACTATCCCTGTTAATACAACACAGCTGATAGGTTAGTCTCTGTTAATACAACACAGCTGATTTGATACACTCTTCTGAAATAGTTTGTCTCCCTTAGTGTTAATACAACAATTAGCTGATAGGTTAGTCTCTCCCATGTTAATACAACACAGCTGATTAACAAGGTTAGACAATTTTATTTTTAGAACCCTGTTAATACAACACAGCTGATAGGTTAGTCTCTGTTAATACAACACAGCTGATAGGTTAGTGTCTCCCTGTTAATACAACACAGCTGATAGGTTAGTCTCTCCCTGTTAATACAACACAGCTGATAGGTTAGGTTCTCCCTGTTAATACAACACAGCTGATAGGTTAGGCTCTCCCTGTTAATACACGTGCTAGAAAGAGGTTTGCTGATGTTTTAAAGACCACGCCGAAATATTCACTCTGACATTCTGGTTCTGCTTTGGATGCCGTCAAGCTGGATCTCCGATCGTAATCAGTCCTTCACTGACCAATCAGCATTCATTAGCAGAATGCTATTGTGTTATGGGCAACAACGACTCACCCTGTAAGAAATCAAAAGAACATAAGTACTCGTTCATTCAACTTTCGACCTATAATCCATGTTGAACTTGCAAAAACTACAATCAAATCTGAGATTTCTCAAAAACAATCAGGCGAAAGAGACACATTTAGCCGTCTAGCTCCATAGACTCCCATTCATTTAGCACTGGACCGCGATCACCCCCAGTGGAACGACTTTCCGTAGACCGGCTTTGGTTTTATTTTGAAAGGAACAGTCGAACGTGATTAAAGGGGTGTGTCGGTACACGATCCGTTCTGCCTGCACGATCCGTTCTGCACATGTGCAAGATAATACTGTTTTACTGAGGATACGACCTGCACGATCTGTTCCACGCCAGCCTATGGCTAGCCTCCACCGGGAAGCTAACTTTAGTTTAGCTAACAGCTAATTTGGCTAACCGCTAGCTGACAGCTACATTCAGTCTAAAATAACGTTAAGTCAAACTTAATGGGAAAAGCAGACCACAGCTAAATTAAGACTTTACAGTAATAACAATAAAGACAAGTATTGAGTGATTATATTTTAAATGAGCACAAGTAGAACTGACGTAACAGCTGTTATATATGTTAACGTTTATTTTCAAGTTTTATTTTGAGGGTCTTTTAAAGTTATTACATGCTGTCTCAGCTAGCGGTTAGCAGAATTAGCTGTTAGCTAAACTAACGTTAGCTTGGCTGTCGACCGGAAGCGTGGAACAGATCGTGCAGTGTCGTAAATCCTCGTACAACAGCACATGCGCGAACATTTTGCGCATGTGCAGAACAAATCGTGTACCGACAGTTTATATACTGTCTATGTGATTAACTGACAGTAACGGAAGAAAGTAAGAAACAAACTGACGGAGCTCACGGTCTTTACGTTAAATTAAAACGGTATGAGAGAGATGAATGGGGTCGTTACTTCTTCCGTCTAAGAGAAAACAAAGTAAGTTTAGCTAGCTAAGTAACTCGTATATTTGTAAGTATTTTAAGCTACTTGTTAAAGTGATAAGTTAGCTAACTTTATGTTAACGTTAGCTAGCTAGTTGTTAGCAAAGTTAACGTTAACATAACGTTAGCATAAAACTAGCTAAAGGTTGGAGTTTACTTTTTTCTTTGTAGTTATATTTTATTTTCTATCCAGCTCTAATCATATACTGTAAATATTAGTATTAACAGTCTATGGCTCAAACAGTACAATTTATTAGACCAACTCTTATTGACCAAGTGGAACAACAAACTAATGTTAGCTAACCGTTGAGTTGGCACATCAACGGTTGCTTGCCTGTTGTTTTATAAGGCACTGATATGCTGTGTATTTATTTTCTTCCATTTTTCTTTTTTTATAACCTATATTGCTAATATTTTTATTGTGTACATGTATTAGGGTTAAGGGGTAATTAAAGTACTAGTTGCGCTCATTGACATATATAAAATGGACCAACAGATCCCGTTGCTCTGGACGGAGACCAGTGAAGGATATTAGAAGCACTTTTCCCCTGCTGGCTGAGCGTTACCAAATCCGGTCTACAGAAAGCCGTCCACTCCCTATTCAGCCCCATCGTACCGAATTTGTTTGCAGTTCCACCAGAGTTCCACTGGGGGTGATCGCGGTCCAGTGCTAAATGAATGGGAGTCTATGGAGCTAGACGGCTAAATGTGTCTCTTTCGCCTGATTGTTGTTGAGAAATCTCAGATTTGATTGTAGTTTTTGCAAGTTCAACATGGATTATAGGTCGAAAGATGTCCTTTTGATTTCTTACGGGGTGAGTCGTTGTTGGCCAAAACACACTACTCAACTCAACTCAACTCAACTTTATTTATAAAGCACTTTCAAAACCACAAGTAGAACCAAAGTGCTGTACATAAGGTATAAAAACATAAAAGCTTAAAAAACAATACAAACAAAACAAACAACTTACAAAGCATTATCAAATGCTAAGGAAAACAAGTGAGTTTTAAGAGCACTCTGAAAACCCCCCAGAGAAGGACAGGTTTTTACAGACAGAGGAAGGTCATTCCAAAGCCTAGGAGCTGCAACAGAGAAAGCCCGATCACCTTTACACTTTAAGCGTGTTCGTGGAACTACAAGAAGTGACTGATCATTTGATCGCAGAGATCTGCTGGATTGACATTGGCTGATTAAATCAGTAACGTACTCAGGGGCTAGACCATGCAGGGACTTAAAAACATACAACAGCGCTTTGTAATGGATTCTGTATCGTATGGGTAACCAATGTAGTTTCATTAAAACCGGAGTAATGTGTTCTCTCTTCTTAGTACCAGTTAAAAGTCTGGCAGCTGAGTTCTGAACGAGCTGCAAACGGGACAGAGAAGCCCGACTCACACCCAGATACAAAACATTACAGTAATCCAAACGTGATGACACAAAGGCATGAACAACCTTCTCCATATCATCAAAAGTAAGGATAGATTTCAATTTAGATATTGATCTAAGATGGAAGAAACTGTTCTTAACGACAGCATTGATTTGCCGGTCAAATTTAAGCTCTGAGTCAAAAATGACACCAAGGTTCTACACTAGCATTCTGCTAATGAATGCTGATTGGTCAGTGAAGGACTGATTACGATCGGAGATCCAGCTTGACGGCATCCGAAGCAGAACCAGAATGTCAGAGTGAATATTTCAGTGTGGTCTTTAAAACATTATCAAACTTCTTTCCAGCACGTGTATTAACAGGGAGAGCCTAACCTATCAGCTGTGTTGTCGATGCCTCAAGAGAAAAAAGGAAGTGACTCAGAGCTTGCCGTAAAGCAGTATCTCCAGCCGTATATGTGTATGACGTCATGGACATTTTAAAAGGCTTTTTAGAACAAAAAAGCGACTATAAAAAAATCTAACACCCAGCAGTGTGTATTTTCTTTGCCTCCCCTTTCGAATGCAACATTCAAATTACTAGACAAAAAATTATATCCTGAGAAAAGTGGATTTTTAGGGGTATAGCTCCATAGACCTCCATTCATTCTGCACTGGCCTGTGAGCGCCCCCTATATGGATCTCTGGTGGAACTGCAACCAGTTCAGAAGCAGGAAGTAACGAGGCAATTTCTTCCTATATTAGAAATTATTTTGCGTTACTGAGCAGCCTCCAACTGAGAGAGACAACGTAAATGTGACGTGAGCATCCTGTCTGAAAGTGTGAAGTCTTCTGGTAGCTGTGCCAAGAGAAATCTCAATCATTACCAATCTTACAGAGACGGAGAGTGTAGGTATATGTAAGGAGATAACATGGGCACAGGCTAATTATTGCTAACTAAAATGCTAGTTAACATCAGTAATTAAACCTAAACAGCTAACGTAAGTCCAAACTGCCTGTGAGCTTCTCCTGTACTATACGGTAATTCCTCTACTATGCGACAGTAAGTCTCGTGGTTATGACACAGTTGTTAGCCTATTTTTACAAAAACGTCTGCTACGGAGCCATAAAGTGAGTTACGAGGTAATGGAGCCTTTTATACATTGTCGTGTTTCTTTAGAAATGAACAACGGACAAATAGAGTCTTTAAACGCATCAGATGTAAAGTTATTCACTGTCAAAGTGACGTCAAAATGAATGGGAGTCAATGGGATGCTAACGGGAGGTGATCTCTTTGTAGCATCAAAATGGCGCCATAGGAGGTTCGAGTTCTGAAGCGGAGCTTACCCCCTTGGTTGCGCTAGGGTAAATATTGTACCATTCACGGGTTTGCGGGTGTGGTAAGCATTTCCATGGTAACAGTGAGCTCCATCAATCAGAGACGTCGCTGTAACGCTTAGGATTGTGGGTAGTGTAGTACTTCTCCATGACATCGCAAATAAAACATGATTTTCTTAAAACAAGGTTGATTTCATATGGACTTCTAGTGTTTACAGGGCTATAAACCTTCGTTTCACAATCCCTGAGCTCGTGGTCAGTCTATCTTGAATGGTTTAGACATGGTTAAAGGATTGAGCTTGGTCTGGTGATAGCCAGACTAACACTGTTGAGCTATACTAGAGGTTCTTCTACCAAATAAATAAATACATACACACAGATAACAATTAATTTATTATTGCCTTCTATGAATATGGTTGTATACAAATACAAATGTTATGTTAAATATATAGGATGATGCCCTAATTACACCTAAAAAAATATTTTTCAATTTCCCCAGTGTGGGATTAATAAAGTCTATCTGATCTTATCATGTTTAGTTACGTTGACAGAGACCCGTGTAATAAATTATGTTGTTTATTTCTATTCTATACTTAACAAGAACATTGGCATGTACTCTCTTATGTTTGGTTGATGTTAAATTGTAGTGTTCTTTTTTTTTTGAGAGAATATTAACTTTGAATGACATGTTTAGTTTAGTTACTTTTTCAGCTTTGAGTAGTGCCTGTAGGTCTCATTCTCAGGCTGCAAGGACTTCTTGCCTTTAACTTATTTGATTACTTGCTATAAATATATATTTTTCTTGTGATCAGGAAAGTCCTTTACCGAAGGCGCTGAACAGCTGATGGAGTCTATCATCAGAGACTTTGAGGCCTCTGTGTAAGTGTCTGTCTCTCTGATATCCAGTCTGCACGTGTCTTTGTACGATGTAGTAAATCATTTTTTTTACTTTTTTCTGTCTCTCTTCTTTGTTAATGCAGTTTAAGCATAGTTTTTTGGATACTTTTGAGTTGGTTTTATTGTATGTTATAGTTTCATTTTTCATGTGCCTCACAAAACTAACCTGTGTCTTTAGTTAAGATGATATATTGAATAGTTAGTAGTCACCCACTGACAGAGTGCATTGTGGGTACAGACAGGCTTTTTTTTTCTTGTTCTGCAGACAATATAAATATAGTTTTATATAATAGCTAATACATCACGAGCAGAATAATTGTTGTAATTCACATGTTATTGAGCCTTGTATTTTGTTCTCCAGATCACTGAAGTTGGGTCTGTGTGCAGAATATACAGAAGTAAGAACACATGGCTTCTACAACACGGTCTGCCTCAGATTACATCAAGAATCAAAGATTTCACCTTGTGGAAAAGAGTCTTTTAAAGAATCATTCAGTGATTCTGGAGAACTTGAATCAGGAGAACTCGGATAAGAAAAAAGTTTTAAGTGATGAGGAGGTCTGTGAAATAGAGCAAGCAGAGAAAACTGACTACAATAAAACCAGAAGAATACTGGACTCAGTCATTAAAAAAGGAGAAGCAGCCTGCTATGAGTTCCTCAGGATTATTTACATGACGAGGAAGAGGACATTAGATCCTGACCTGCACCCCTGGATCAGCTGCTTTCCTTTCAAAGAAGACACAGAAATGGATACAAACTACTTACAAGGTATTTTAAGGCAGAATTCAGATTGATCCTTATTATTTATCTTTGATGTGCTGATCTTATATAATGCACTTTAATGTGTCTGTGAGTCTATTATTAATGTAAGGGCACAGCAGTTAATTTATGGTATTCATTTATTTATCCACTGTGTTTCTGTTTTAGGCTCAAGGCCATGCCTCCGATATCAGGGAAAGTTGAAGTCAAAAGCACAAAAAATATCAGATAAGTTTTGGATGGCAAACAAAAATCAGTTTAAAGGAAACAACAAGTCTGATCTGTCGTATATGTCACTTGTGTTAGACACACAAGGAAAGGATTCTCCATCTAAAATAAAGAAGTTAAAGAACAAGAAAATGAAAAAGAGTCGCCCTAAAAAGCTACGGACATACATCCCTGAGGTCAAGGCAGACATTTCCCCCAGTGACTTGCTGAAAAAACATGAAAACATACTCCTGGTTGGTAAACCTGGAATTGGAAAGACAGCACTCGCTCATGAAATGTTAAAACTCTGGGCAGAAAGAGACAACAAGGTGCTCGATTACATGTTTTACTTTGACATGAGAGAAACATCCGACATCAGGAAGGACACAAGCTTGGAGGATCTTCTCTTCAGTGTGTTCAGTGAACCAGATGAAGGCAAAGAAGAGGTCTTACAGGACATTAAGCAGAACTGTGACAATGTTACACTCATCTTTGATGGAGTCAAAGATCTGTGTTCTTCATCAGTGGTGAAGAGACTTGTAGAGAAGGACCTACTACCTGATGCTACAGTCATCGTGACTTGCAGACAGGATGATGAGGAAGAGTTTGCTTCTGAGGACTATCTCAGAGTGGAAGTAAAAGGCTTTAGTGAGCAGACTATAAAAACATACTTATCTGCAATGCTCGGGGAAGAACAGAAGAAGGTTTTGAGCAACGTGGAGTTGTTAACTCTGTGCCATGTCCCAATGTATGCATTGATGGTGGCTGTCTGCTTTTCATTTGAGACACCAGAAGACTCTCCACAGCCATGCACCATCACTGAAATCTACATCAATATCGTTCGTATTTGCCTTCAAATAAACAGCAAAAACATGAAAAAAAGAAATCTAAATGACTTCATCAAAAACAAGAGTAAGGAAATACTGTCTTTGGCTGAGGCTGCTTTTCATGCAACTGAAGGAAAAACTGTGAACTTGATAGAACGTCTCTTTGAAGACAGCTGTGTCCTTTGCTTTCTGAAAGCACTTTTTGTTGAAGTCGCCCACACTGAGACAAAAGCCACATATGCATTTCTCCATTACACAATGCAGGAGTTTTTTGCAGCTCTGTGGCTCTTGAAGAATCCAGAAAAAATCCAGGAAGTTTTTCAGCAATGCTTCACTAAGGAGAAGAAACACATGAAACATCTGATCCCTTTCATGTGTAGATTGTTGAATGAGAAGAGCCCCAGTTTGATGAATTGTCTGATTCCAGCTCAGGAGCTCAAGAATACATCTAACTGGTTCTTCAAGGAAATGATCACCACATTGTCCAACAATAAGCTTGAGGTGGACATACTCTTCCTCTGCCAGTGTTTGTATGAGTCCCAGTGTCCTGAAGCATGCGTCCACCTTCTGGACAAACTGGGCTACCATCTTGATCTCAGTGGAGGGAGTCTTGATGCTTACCCTTGCTGTGCTGTGGCCTATGTGATCACTCAGTCAAAGGAGAGGAAAATATCCCTGGACCTTGAGGACATCACAGTGTCAGAACAAGGAATGACACGACTATTTGGATGCCTGGAAAATGTCCAATGGTATGACTAAGCATGCTTAGGTTACAACATATATAATTAAGTGTGTTTCATTTGGTCTTTTCAATGTGTAACCAGCACTGATTTTATTAATTAATAAGATTTGCTGAAGAGGACAAAGTAAAATTAACCCTGAAGGATAAGTAGGTGTCTATGATAAAGCGCTATATAAATGTAATAAAATAAATAAATAAATAAAAAAAAATGGATGAGAAACATTCAGAAAATAAAGCATGGTACTTCTGCTGTAGCTTTCCTCTGAAGCCATTTTATGATACTTTACTGTTTCTCTACTCTGTTACTTCTATAATGAGGAAATGGTTTCTGATTGTTCTTTAAATTATAGGTGTGACCCTCTGCCACAGCAGCTTTGGAGGACTTTTCTTCTCAGTGAAGGGCAGATGGACCCCATCAGCTTACTTGGCCTTGATGGAAATCGGCTGCACCTTCCAGTTGAGGGTAAAAGACAGCTGTTTGAAAGAGCAGTCAAAGTCATGCAGAAGATTACTACGAAGGTTAATGTCTGCCTCCACTGGGATAAGGAAACTCCTGTCCACCAGAGTCTGTGTGAGTCTCTCTTTGAGGCTTTGCCTCACATCAGCTCACTCAGGTATGTAATTGTGTTTGTATGCAATGCTGATTCCTTTAATGTTTATACTTTTTTTTTTTTTTTTGAAACCTTCCGTGTTGAAATTTTAAAAATCTTTTTTTGGTGGGGAAGTTCCTACTTCACGCTGATATACTGTATATGTGTATCAGCATTAAGATGGATACGTAAGGGTTAATGCCCGACGAGGTGACCATTGTCAGGAATTAATGGACGAAGCCTAGGCCAGAGTGTGGAGGACAGTTGCCTAACAATAATTCCTAACAATGGACACCACTTGCCAAATATATATTTTTTTAAACCATTAATTTATATTTGAATGTGTTTTACAATTAAAATCTAAACCCTGAGAGTTTGACTAATACCAGGAACAATCCTTCCCAACGCACAAGGTTGAACAGTGGCGGCTAGTGAAAAATATCCTGGGTGGGGCTGCGCCATATTCAGTCAGTTTCAGTAGCCGCCCCAACATAATTTAACACAAAGTCAGTTATTTAATGCCAATATTAAAAGGTTTAGGCATTCTTACACAAAATATAAGCAATATATTGCACAAACTTTCCATTTGCATTTGAAATTGAACTCAAACAATTGAATTATTCATCTACACCTTGTAACGCAAGAGGTCCACCATCAGAACAGAATGGACAGTGGACTATATACATACAATAACATCAAATAATATACATTTACTTAATATTTCTAGTAAATATTACACTGTATGAAGGATGTATAATAAATAAATTGAGAAGCCTTACACGTAACATTACTGCTTCGCTTTATCGCTAGCTGGCTGCCTTACCGTAGCGTACCAGCTACAGGTACCAGCTACACAGGAATAATGAGAGGAAAGTTAACTTAAATGCATTTCTTGGATCATTTATTGCAGCGTTAGAAATGCTGAAAGTTATTTATCAGTTTTTTGAGACCCCCACCCCCCCCCTGCGGAAAAACGTGTCTGTTTTGGGGAGATAAAGTTGGGAGCTAGTAAAGTTCACATGGCTTTGCAGTGATCAGGTGTAGTACAATGAGTCAGGAATCAGATTACATTCTAACAGATTTCCTAATATGGTTTTGAGAAAAGTTTTTGTTCTATTTGATAGAAACCTAAATCACTGTTTGTTTTTGTTTTTTATGATTTCAGTTTTGTGCCTGAGTTATCAAGATCTTCAGAAGAAATCAGGTTCTTTGTGAAACTGTTCTGTGCAGCAGCAGAGAGAGAACAGCTGACAGGAGAGAAGACACTGGAGCTGTTATCATCAGTATGCAGATATCAAACACTGCCTCTCAAACATCAATGGTGTGATTTCCTGCTGGACCTGTACTCAAATGATCCTACAACAGGTCTGAGTCTCCTTCCATCATTACAGTCAGTTTTCCAGTCAGCTCCTCCAGTCTGGACCATAAACCTCTCAGAGAGAAAGATCTCCATCCTCCTGGAAGTGCTGAAACTCCAATCAGAGAAGAAACAAGTGGAGCTGACAGACTGCTCAGATGAAGAGAGTGAAGTGAGGAGTTTCCTACAGTGTCTGCCTTATATCTCACAGCTCAGGTAAGTCAGACAAATACTGTATATTTAATAATAATATGTTGCTTCTTTAAGAAGAGGTTTGTCAAGAATCCTTCTTAATAATCACCTGGGTTTTAAATGTTAATTGACGGCCATTTACAAATGAACATAATGTAGAAACAGATGAATTAAATGTCTCAGTTCAGTAATTATTTAGTATCACAGTCTTCTGTCTTTATGAGAATAATGAGATGATATGAATAATAATAACAACAATGTAGCTCTGAGACAACAACACTGTCCTGCTAATACTTTCTTATACAGGAAATAAAAACATATACAGAAATGAAACACCTGCAGTTAAAACTGATATTGGCTTTTTGTAAATCTCAGCATCTTAAAAATAACAAATAGAAACATTAAAACTAAATATTTTCGTACATATAAAATAATTAACCTCTCTTTCAATAAAAGAAAAAGTAAATAAATTCTCCATTTATCTTCCTTTTTATCTGAAGCCTGAGTGAACTTGACTGACTGTGATGAAACTTGTACCAGCTGTTGAGAGAGCAGCACATTAAGATTTCAGACATCTATGAATCATCATTTAGAGTCACCAGAGACAGATGGAGTGAAGAACAACTGTTATTTACACGGCTGTCATCTCAGGAGCAAACAGAAGCATTGCATCATGGGATTTTCTCTAACTATTGTTCACGATATGGACTCTAGATGCTGTTGTTCCACTGTGTATATTTATATAATGTAAATATATTTAATATTTAAAACTTATACACAAAGTCAAATTCCATAAAGTGAAGAAAACCACGAGGAAACCAATCAGCAGAGATTTCAGACTCAGGATCAGTGTTTGTGTTGTGAGTCAGTAAAAGTCCTAAAATGATGTTCTGCTCTGATGAAAGATGTGTGTAACTCTTGTGTTGTCCTCCAGGGTCAAAATTAACACTTTTTAGACATATTTATTTTACTTTTTGTTGCTTTTTACAACGTTTTTGGCACTTTTTTCCCCATTACCACCAGTATATTCACCACTAGAACCAACATATTAACACTAGTTGAACAATCATTTTAGGATTTCATGGTCAATAAACCTCATTTATATGATGTTATCTCATTTTTGTGTTAGAAAAAAGCAGAAATTATGAATGATTTGGACTAACAGTTAAGATCAGAGAAACAAAGGTAATGGATAACAGAGCCCGACCAATAAAGGATTTTTAAGGCTGATATTGATATAAAATATTTGGTGATTTAAATCTAATATTCCAATATATCTGCCGATATACTGTATATATTTTTTTATATCAAGAAATGCGTAACAAAACATAAACAGATTTCCCTAACAATACTTATTTGTAGTTATTTATGAGTTCTCATTAAAATAATATGATAATTCAGTTTAAAAATAAACTAGTTTTTTTATTGTCACAACAGAACATCAAAATATATTAAAGTTCTGTTAAATAAAATGTGTAAAAATACAAACTTAAGATATGAAACTGAAAGGGTTAAAAACAGGGAGGTTGTAGAGCGTCCTCTGGTGGACAAACTATACAACGGCAGCACTCAGAACATGGTTGAAGGGGGTCTCGTCAGTTTTTATTTTATTTTTTAAATATTCATTTATCGGCTATTAGAAATACCGATACCGATAGTTTGGAAAATGCCTAATATCGGCCCGCTGATATATCAGTCGGGCTCTAATGGATAATTACAGACATGTCAAAGTTTAGTCAGGATAACGCTATAAAATGTAATAAAACACCCAAAATTCAATGAAAGTAGAGATCTGATCCTTAAAGCTGTTGTAGGTAAGATTGTGAAGATCCAGGACTTTGCCAACAAATTTGAACATTGACAACTTCTCAGTCCCTCCCCCCTTTCTGCTGAAGTCCAAACCGTCTCCTAAGTCCCTCCCACACAAGGGAGTTTGACACAACTGCCGGCATGTCAGACAACATTTTCAGTAACTAGCTAAACACTAACACAATGTTAACTTTACTCACCAACAGTAAAACGATGCTAACTAGCAGGCTACCGTTAGCCATTTCAGCATCATATCAGACCGACCACTGTGCAAACGTTACTATCATCCTCACCAACGTAGCTTTGTGGGCTTTTGACTACTAATAACCAAGTGAAAGATAAATCATTCATGGTAATTATGTTACCTGTCGAGAAGAAATGTGGCTACATCTGCAGCTCACGCCACCTCTGAAAAGCCACTCCAATATTCACCTGAGTTTTGGGAAACCTTTCTGCAGCTCATGCGTGGGGAGGGGGGGGAGAACGCTGTTATATGCGTGTGTGTGCCTGAGCAGAGCCTAAAAGTTGGAAATTAGAACGGAAGTACAAAGAGGCGTTGTTATGGAGATGATACATCGTCTCGTCTCATTGGTGTAAACCAGCAGGTTTCAAAAAGCTGCAGTCCGGCTCGTTGCAAGAAGTTGCAAGTTTCAATTTGTGTCGTCGCGAATCTTTGGTCTGAACTGGGCCTAAAATTTTTAATTTTTTACTGTAAATGCATCTCTGTTCTCAATATCGGTTATCTGTTTCATTAACTAATAATAATCTGTATCGATATTGTCCCTGAAAATACAGTATCAGTCGAGCACAAATCTTTTTTATTATTTCTGGTTTCACACAAAGCTGTCTCATCTAATTTGAGTCTTTCTGCGTGCAGATTCAACTTGAACAGATTTCATACAAATCACAGGGACAAGTTTTGCTTTTATTTGATAAAAAACTTACATCACATGTTTTTTAATCTTTATGATTTCAGTTTCGTGCCTGAGTTATCACAACCTTCAGAAGAAATCAGGTTCTTTGGGAAACTGTTCTGTGCAGCAGCAGAGAGAGAACAGCAGACAGGAGAGAAGACACTGGAGCTGTTATCATCAGTGTGCAGATATCAAACACTGCCTCTCAAACATCAATGGTGTGATTTCCTGCTGGACCTGTACTCAAATGATCCTACAACAGGTCTGAGTCTCCTTCCATCATTACAGTCAGTTTTCCAGTCAGCTCCTGCAGTCTGGACCATAAACCTCTCAGAGAGAAAGAGCTCCATCCTCCTGGAAGTGCTGAAACTCCAATCAGAGAAGAAACAAGTGGAGCTGACAGGCTGCTCAGATGAAGAGAGTGAAGTGAGGAGTTTCCTACAGTGTCTGCCTTATATCTCACAGCTCAGGTAAGTCAGACAAATACCGTATATTTAATAATAATAATATGTTGCTTCTTTAAGAAGAGGTTTGTCAAAAATCCTTCTTAATAATCACCTGGGTTTTAAATGTTAATTGACGGCCATTTACAAATGAACATAATGTAGAAACAGATGAATTAAATGTCTCAGTTCAGTAATTATTTAGTATCAGTCTTCTGTCTTTATGAGAATAATGAGATGATATGAATAATAATAACAACAATGTAGCTCTGAGACAACAACAAAGTCCTGCTAATACTTTCTTATACAGGAAATAAAAACATATACAGAAATGAAACACCTGCAGTTAAAACTGATATTGGCTTTTTGTAAATCTCAGCATCTTAAAAATAACAAATAGAAACATTAAAACTAAATATTTTTGTACATATAAAATAATTAACCTCTCTTTCAATAAAAGAAAAAGTAAATAAATTCTCCATTTATCTTCCTTTTTATCTGAAGCCTGAGTGAACTTGACTGACTGTGATGAAACTTGTACCAGCTGTTGAGAGAGCAGCACATTAAGATTTCAGACATCTATGAATCATCATTTAGAGTCACCAGAGACAGATGGAGTGAAGAACAACTGTTATTTACACGGCTGTCATCTCAGAGCAAAGAGAAGCATTGCATCATGGGATTTTCTGTAACTATTGTTCATGATATGGACTCTAGATGCTGTTGTTCCACTGTGTATATTTATATAATGTAAATATATTTAATATTTAAAACTTATACACAAAGTCAAATTCCATAAAGTGAAGAAAACCACGAGGAAACCAATCAGCAGAGATTTCAGACTCAGGATCAGTGTTTGTGTTGTGAGTCAGTAAAAGTCCTAAAATGATGTTCTGCTCTGATGAAAGATGTGTGTAACTCTTGTGTTGTCCTCCAGGGTCAAAATTAACACTTTTTAGACATATTTATTTTACTTTTTGTTGCTTTTTACAACGTTTTTGGCACTTTTTTCCCCATTACCACCAGGATATTCACCACTAGAACCAACATATTAACACTAGTTGAACAATCATTTTAGGATTTCATGGTCAATAAACCTCATTTATATGATGTTATCTCATTTTTGTGTTAGAAAAATGCAGAAATTATGAATGATTTGGACTAACAGTTAAGATCAGAGAAACAAAGGTAATGGATAATAGAGCCCGACCGAGAAAGGATTTTTAAGGCCGATATTGATATAAAATATTTGGAGATTTAAAAATCTAATATTCCAATATATCTGCCGATATACTGTATATATTTTTTAAATCAAGAAATGCGTAACAAAACATAAACAGATTTCCCTAACATTACTTATTTGTAGTTATTTATGAGTTCTCATTAAAATAATATGATAATTCAGTTTAAAAATAAACTAGTTTTTTTATTGTCACAACAGAACATCAAAATATATTAAAGTTCTGTTAAATAAAATGTGTAAAAATACAAACTTAAGATATGAAACTGAAAGGGTTAAAAACAGGGAGGTTGTAGAGCCCTCTGGTGGACAAACTATACAACGGCAGCACTCAGAACATGGTTGAAGGGGGTTTCGTCAAATTTATTTTATTTTTTAAATATTCATTTATCGGCTATTAGAAATACCGATACCGATAGTTTGGAAAATGCCTAATATCGGCCCGCTGATATATCAGTCGGGCTCTAATGGATAATTACAGACATGTCAAAGTTTAGTCAGGATAACGCTATAAAATGTAATAAAACACCCAAAATTCAATGAAAGTAGAGATCTGATCCTTAAAGCTGTTGTAGGTAAGATTGTGAAGATCCAGGACTTTGCCAACAAATTTGAACATTGACAACTTCTCAGTCCCTCCCCCCTTTCTGCTGAAGTCCAAACCGTCTCCTAAGTCCCTCCCACACAAGGGAGTTTGACACAACTGCCGGCATGTCAGACAACATTTTCAGTAACTAGCTAAACACTAACACAATGTTAACTTTACTCACCAACAGTAAAACGATGCTAACTAGCAGGCTACCGTTAGCCATTTCAGCATCATATCAGACCGACCACTGTGCAAACGTTACTATCATCCTCACCAACGTAGCTTTGTGGGCTTTTGACTACTAATAACCAAGTGAAAGATAAATCATTCATGGTAATTATGTTACCTGTCGAGAAGAAACGTGGCTACATCTGCAGCTCACGCCACCTCTGAAAAGCCACTCCAATATTCACCTGAGTTTTGGGAAACCTTTCTGCAGCTCATGCTATTATATGAGTGTGTGTTATGAGCAGTGATTGACCTGAGCAGAGCCCCCCGTGGAAATTGGAACGAATATCAAAGGGGCGGTTATGGAGATGATACAATCACACTACAGGCTCATTGGAGGTAAACCAGCAGGTTTTAAAAATATGCAGTCCGGCTCGTTGCATGTAGTTCTAGTTTCACATTGGGTCAGTTTCTTTGGTCTGAACTGGGCCTAAAATTTTTAATTTTTACTGTTTATGCATCTTTGTTCTCAATATCGGTTATCTGTTTCCATTAACTAATAATTTTGTATCAATATTGTCCCTGAAAAAACAAATTTCAGTCGAGCACAAAAAGCTTTTTATTATTTCTGGTTTCAGGACAAAGCTGTCTCATCTAAAGTTTAGATTTTCTCATTTTATACAGAACAGACATTTCAAGATGGAATCCATCAGGGACAAGTTTTGTATTTATTTGATAAAAACAAATCATCATCAAATGTTTTTTTTATTATGATTTCAGTGTTCCTCGGTGGTTATCACAACCTTCAGAAAGAAATCAGGTTCTTTGGGAATCTGTTGTGTGCAGCAGCAGAGAGAGAACAGCAGACAGGAGAGAAGACACTGGAGCTGTTATCATCAGTGTGCAGATACAAACATTCCCTTTTAAACATGAGGAGGAGGAGGATCAATGGTGTATCATTTTCCTGCTGGATCTGTACTCCCAAATGATCCTAAAACAGGTCTGAGTCTCCTTCCATCATTACAGTCAGTTTTCCAGTCAGCTCCTGCAGTCTGGATCATAAACCTCTCAGAGAAAAGATCTCCATCCTCCTGGAAGTGCTGAAACTCCAATCAGAGAAGAAACAAGTGGAGCTGACAGGCTGCTCAGATGAAGAGAGTGAAGTGAGGAGTTTCCTACAGTGTCTGCCTTATATCTCACAGCTCAGGTAAGTCAGACAAATACTGTATATTTAATAATAATATGTTGCTTCTTTAAGAAGAGGTTTGTCAAAAATCCATCTTAATAATCACCTGGGTTTTAAATGTTAATTGACGGCCATTTACAAATGAACATAATGTAGAAACAGATGAATTAAATGTCTCAGTTCAGTAATTATTTAGTATCACAGTCTTCTGTCTTTATGAGAATAATGAGATGATATGAATAATAATAACAACAATGTAGCTCTGAGACAACAACAAAGTCCTGCTAATACTTTCTTATACAGGAATTAAAAACATTGTATATAAATGAAAGTATATCTCACAGCTCAGGTACTGTGTATTTAATTCATCCTTTAGGAAGTCATTGTCCATAACATGGTTTGTTATGTATTCTTTTTAGTTTTTTCTTTGCTGTGTTCACACCTCCTCCTTGTTGTTGTGTTTCAGCTGTGATCCCGAGTTCTTCCAGAGAGTGTGTTCACTGATCTCTGTCAGATCCAGAGAGGAGGCCGAGCAGTTGTCCTCTGTGCTGCAGCTGCTGGGCTTCAGCCTGCTGTTAACAGGAGAGTTACGCAGCAAAACCTGCCGGTCTGTGGGGACAGTTGTCAGACTTTGTGGCTCTGATGTAGATCTCATCCTCACACCAAGAAAGATGTCTGTCAGAGGAGCCTCCCTCCTCTTTAGACGTACTACACAACTTCACAGTCTGAAGTACGCATTCATATTATTACTGTTTTTATTCTTGTAACCATCTTCTCCAGTTTGAATGTTCAGTTAGTGGTGAACTTGTTTTCTCTTTTGTTTTCAGGCTTTCCACAGACATGGCCTTGTTAATGTGTCGATGGGTCAGAAGAGGGACAGTGGCCTGTCGGCTGACTATGGAAGAGCTTTCTCTCTCCTCTCAGACAGCCCAACCATCAGAGAGAGGGCTGATGAAGGTTGTCAGTAGTTTGGCTTCCCTGCTGAGATACTGGACAGTCCGACGGTTAGACCTGACGGAGGTCTGTGTTCCTGCTCAGGGTCTCATTCCTCTGCTGCTTCATGATGGTCCTCTAACAATCAAGTACAAGTCTTTCCTGAGCCTCATAAACACACACTGATCAATAAAAAGGCTAAATGTATTAATAATCTACTTTTCTAACGTTTTAATCTGCAGACTGAGTGAGAAGGTTTTGCAGCCACTACTCTCCGTCCTCCATGAAATCCAGGATGAGGCCTTGACCTGTTCCTTCTTGAGGAAGGTTGGTGGAGAGCTGACATCCTGCTGTCTGAACTGGGAGCTCCTTCACCATCTGCTGCTGCAGTCGTCAGCTCTCACCATCACTGTGAACATGAGGAAGAACCGCTTCTTACAGGAGAGCGTCACACGTCTGCTTCCCTTTCTGGACACGATTGTGTTCAAAAGGTCAGCAAGTTGTTTTTTAGGTTTTATCATATTTAATCATGTCCATGTGTTGCTGTGGCTTGTTTTCACTAAACAAAGTGTCCTGGTGAATACACTTGATGCTTTCAGACCCTGTCCCAGCTTTGTGTTGACCGCCATCAGAGAGATCTATAAAGCTCGAGCCAGTCCCGTTATACCCAGTTTACTGAGGTCATTGGATGATGTCATCAACCTGACCTGCAGACAGATGGACTCGGAGGACTTTGCTGCTCTGCTCTTCACCCTGAGACACAGTGACAGAGTTCAACTGAACCTCACGTGGACCTCCATACCAGCAGGGGACATAAAGTCCATCCTCTTAATGCTGGACAAAGTCTCTCATCTCAGGTCAGACATTAGTGCTCGTCTGTTTACTGTTGCTTCTCCCCATCATCAACACCTGAGTCCAGTTATCTCTTGAGATTCCTGCTCCAAGCAGTCGGAGGGTCCAAACAAACGCAAACAACAACGTAAACCAAAATGGCTCTTAACCCAATATAAAATATATACAAGACATTACAAGATAATTCATTATAAGGTCATTTGGGTTTATTATTGTCTTTAGTAGTAGTTTTTTTCTCCCATCATTCTATCAGTAATATTCACATTTTACCCACCAAGCTAACAGCTGAGATCTGTGAGCTGACAGGTCAAGAAACACGAACAATCACACAGGTTGGAAACTAACCAACAGCTTTTCCAGATTATTTAAACCACACACTGAATGTGAGCCATGAAATGTCTGATAGTCTCTCCCTGCTCAGGACAACTGTAGTCAGAACAGTGGGACAGAGTTGAAGCAGGAAGTGTGAAGGATGTTTACACCTGACAGTTTGGTTCATTTTAAAGTTTACTTTAGTTTTCTCTTGAATTAGTTTGTCTAATCTGGAGGTTTGTTGCCAACAGATCTGATCTGTTTCTTGGTCAATCAGAGCACTTTTCATTCCCGATATTTTCTATTAACATTATAGGCTTTATGTTATTAATACTGACGGAAATAAGGGCTACCATAATAAGTTGTAAAGAAACATAATTCTCCTTTAATTTGTCTTTTGTTTCTAATGCATGTGAAGCTGCAGATCATTCTAGTATCTGATCAATGAAAGTATCTATATGGTTCTGTTATTGGTTTAATTAGTGGATCATTTCCTCTCAGTGTTGACAGGAATCAGCTGCTGAGGTTGGTCCACTGCTGCGCTGCCTCCGAGGCCCAGCAGGGGGCAGCAGCCGGCCTGCTCAGGACTCTGCAGCACCGGCTGGATCTGTCCTGCTGCTCCAGTGTGGAGCTGGACCATCAGAGTGACTCTCTCAGTCTGACTGCTGAGGACTGCAGGGCCGTCTCCACCATCCTGACACACAGCAGCAGAGACACACAGCTCCTCCTGCAGGACTGTGAGCTGGAGGACAGCGGCCTGGACCTGCTGTTTCCTGTCCTGCACAGAGTCCGTCTCAGGTGGGAAAGATCCCAGAAAGTCTGAAAGCAGAGGAGAAGTTTTTGTTCATGTTTCTGCATCGTAACAGTCTGTTTCTGCTGCTCAGAGCCAGTAAAGCTGTCCTCCTCCGGCTGGTGTCCCTGGTTCCTGTGGACAGTGAGAGGGACTCAGTGAGACGGGCAGTGTCCCTCCGTACAGCCCTGGATGGACAGCTGGACCTCAGTCACAGCACGCTGGATCAGAGGGCCTGTGGAGCTCTGGCCCTGATGCTGGACTTCAGTGAAGAGCTGCCAGAGCTGGACCTGAGTCACTGTGGACTCACTGACCAGCTGCTGCTCACACTCAGCGCACATCTGCACAAAGTTCAAGTCCTGGAGTGAGTCAAACTACAAATGTGTTCATGTGTGCAACAGTGTTTATAACGCAGGGTCAGCTCTAACCGAGCTGGAGGAGTTAATTTATAAAATATATATTACAGCGACCGGACGAGGTTCAAAAAGAGCCAGCAATGTCAGCTGATCAGTTTAATGAGCCGAGAGGACAGCAAGACAGCTTACTGGAGACAATAATCTACAGACATAAATTAATTAACCCCAAATATTAATATCACATACAGCAACCTACATTTATTAGAGATTCCCTAAACGTGCTTTCAAGGGCAGATGTTGTTGCATTTACATTTCAGTTCCCGTCAGTGTGTAAATGATTATTTTAGAAGACAACATGTCTGTATAGTCAGAGCTGTCTACAGAAAGCTGCAGTACAACAAACATACTGTACTTATTCTCTCCTGTCTGTATCTAAAGTGAGTAGTTTTCATGTATTTTACTGTAAATTCCTTCAGAAAGCATCAGTCTGGCTGGAGATGAGTTATAAACACAGAGAACTCATAATAATTCGGTTGGCACGACCCAATCTATCCGGATATCAGAAGATAAGGGCTGTGGTGATTTGTTTAAAGTAGAAAATGTCCATCAGCAGCAGCCGGCTGATATAATGTACAGTAATAAATGTAATGTAATAAATGTTTGTGTGCATGTTACAGTCTGAGTCACAATAACATCACGGATGCTTCAGCTGACCTGTTACTGCGACTGTCCATCAACCCGTCCACTGACACCGTGCGGTGAGCTTTCTTTAATTCGTGTCCCATTCATTCAGTTAAGAGGAAATGAATAACTTGAGATCAGCTCAGTGAGCCGCTCCACATCTTATTCTGTGTGAATAGCGTCTGCTCTCTCTGTTTGGTGTTTTCTAGACTCTTCGGGAACAACATTGTGGACAGAACCTCCTTTAAGAAAGACCAGCGCTTTGAGATGTGGTGAAGCAGCCGTCGGTGTGTAAGATCTCCTTCTACCACCTCAGGAACATTACCAAACTGCGTCTCACACTCTGTCCGATGCAGAACAACCCCGTGCACAGCTTGGCCTCCTGAAGGCGGGACTACTGTAACGTTCTCGTCATCAGGACTTCTAGCTGAGCCTTCGACGACTTCACTACATCCAGAACAGCTCCGCTAGGGTCCTAACGAAGGTACGGAAATACCACCACATCACCCCCATCCTTCACTCTCTCCACTGGCTTCCTGTCTCCTTCAGGACCAAGTACAACATCTCGCTGCTCACCCATCAGTGTATCCATGGAAACGCCCCTCACTACCTCACACCACAGACCTCCTGACGTGACCTCGGCTCCAGAAACAAAGTCCTTCTTCGGCTCAGCCGCTCCTCTTCTGTGGAGCTCCTCCCAGACCACCGGAGGGCTCCTTCAGGGACAACAAACACATTTCTTCTTCAGAAAGCCTTCTCCTAAACTTTGTACTTTTATGCTCCTCTTTTTTTAAACCTGTTTTTAATAATGTTTACTTATTCAATGAAAGTATGACTGTATTGCCGGTACTAATACTGTGTTTGACGTCTGTTTCTGTGAAGGCCGAGAGCAGCCGGCAGTGTTTGATAATAATAATCTAATATTTTATTTATGATGACACGCTGAGATTGTTCTGGTGGGATCATCTTTATAACAACTGTTTTTGTATTTTGTGATAACTCGTCAGGATCTCAGGAGAATTATCTTAAAATGTGAATAAGAGTATTATTTTAGTTTTGGTTTTAAAGAGACTGACTTTGTGTCAGGAACAGACCTCGTTCTGAGACTCGGAGACCCAGGTTTATATTTTCTGGAAATGCAATAACTATTTTAAACTCTTGTGAAATGTACAGCTCTAAATATGTTCAATAAATACTTGAAATGAAACGGTCAAACGCCTGTAGCACATTAAATGTAATGCTGTATTTTGACACAGTTATTACAATCATGTTAGAGAGTATTTATCTTTTAGAGTTTAACACGAGCTCAGCTTACTGTAAGGGGAACAAACCCCTGGTCTTTATTTTGGGGAAATAAAATGAATAAACGGTCTAAAAGCTCTGCTGGTGTCTGTGTTCTTAGTCTCATTGTTACATGTTAATCTGTGCTGCTTTTGTTTTTATGAGCTCCACCTTAATGTCTTAAAGCTTCAGTTCACTTCAATAACTTTATACATCTCACTAATAAAACTGGAGATGAAACAGGTAGTAACTCTGGATACTATTCCACAGATCTCACCACAGACCATCTCAACTGACTGATAGTCATTTTCTATAGTTCATTGAAAAAACTTTACATAATTTTAACATTTTATGTTATAAATTATTGCATTTTGTCCTTCACTACATCTCGGAGAGGAATGTTATACTTTTACTACTACATTAGTTTTAATATCTTTAAATTGATCAATTTTAGGCAAAATAAATAATAAAATTAGAAATAAACTGGAAAGATGTCTGCAGCTCTGCTTGTAGTTCCTGCTGATGAGTTTAATTATTATTATATATCGATATAATCGATCAATTTAAAAATGTTGACTCTAATAAAGTAGTAAAAGCATAATATTACTCTCTGAAATGTTGTTAAGGGCAAAATATTTAAATAATTCACAAAATAAAACGTTTAAAACCCTTTGAAGGTTCAGTGAGTGAGTTCCAGCTGTCAGCTGCTGGTGTCTGGTGTAATGGCGCCCTCTGGTGGAGATCAGTAGCAACTACAAGCAGAGCTGCAGACACATTATCCAGTTTTTTCATCTATTTTAATTATTTATTTAGCCTAAAATCGATCAATTTAAAGATATTAAATCTAATAAAGTAGTAAAAGTCTAATATTCATGTCTGAGATGTAGTGAATGACAACATTTGTGAATAATTCATAAAATAAAGACTTCCAGCTGTCAGCTGCTGGTGTTTGGTGTAATAGATTAACAGGAACTACAAGCAGAGCTGCAGACACATTATCCATTTTTTTCATCTAATTGTATTATTTATTTTGCCTAAAATCGATCAATTTAAAGATATAAAATCTAATAAAGTAATACAAGTTTAATATTCCCCTTTTGAGATGTTAAGGGTAAAATGTTTAATATAATTCACAAAATAAAACGTTAAAAACCTTGAAAAGTTCATTGAGTGAGTTCCAGCTGTCAGCTGCTGGTGTCTGGTGTAATGGCGCCCTCTGGTGGAGATCACAGCGTGTACAAAAAACAACGTAACATGAGACACAGCCGTCTTCTAACTGTAAACAAACCTGGAACTATATTCTCAGGCGGAAGAATATAGTACTTGGGCGGAGTGATATGCCTGTCTGAGAACAGTAAACAAACCGGGAACTATATTCTCAGACAGGCTTGCTGCGAGCATATCACTCCGCCCAAGTACTATATTCTTCCGCCTGAGAATATAGTTCCAGGTTTGTTTACAGTTAGAAGACGGCTGTGTCTCATGTTACGTTGTTTTTTCTACACGCTGTGACTCTACAAATCACAACATGTAAATAGGAACATGTTGGTGTTATTTTGTCACTTTTGTCACAATTGGGAGCAGTAGGCTAGTTGGAACCAGTTACCTGCAGGATCTGTGCTAAGCTAAGCTAATGCTGGAGCCGTCAGACAGCGTTACAGCACGCACGGAGATGAGAAGGGTATGTATCGACTTGTCTTACTCTGGGGGTTATGGTGAATAAGCTTAATTCCCAATAAGTCGGCGTGTTCCTTTAAAACATGTTTATTCCTCTAATTTTATTGTTTTAATTTGAATGTATTTAGTTTAATTCATTTAAATTTATTTAAATTTATTTTTTACATGGTCTATCCCTTTTTCAAATCATTTTTCTATTAATTATTCTGTGCACTTTTATTTAATTTTCTTACCCTGTAATCGATTAATTTAAAGAAATTTGATCTAATGTAGTAGTAAAATATTATTATTCCTCTCTGAGATATTTTAAGGGCAAAATGTTTTAATAATTCATAAAATCTTAAGGTTAAAATGCTTTAACAGCTGGTGTCTGTTTTAATGGCGCACTCTCGTGGACATTATCAAGAACTACAAGCAGAGCTAAACACACACACACACACACACACACACACACACACACACACACACACACACACACACACACACACACACACACACACACACACATTAGAACATGTTTACAGTTTATTCCGACTTCATTTGTTTAATAAAGATTTTGCCATTTTTTGCCACATTTTGCCCTTCACAACATTTCAGAGATGAATATTATACTTTAACTACTATATTAGATTCAATATCTTCGAATTGATCGATTTTAGACAAAATAAATCAAAATAAAAAAAAATAGAGGAAAAACCTTCTGCTTGTAGTTCCTGCTGATCTCCACCAGAGGGCGCCATTACACCAGATACCAGCAGCTGACAGGTTTTAAACGTTTTATTTTATGAACTATTCACACATTTTGTCGTTCACTACATTTCAGAGGGGTGTATTATAGTTTACTACTAAATTAGATCCAATATCTTTAAATTAATCAATTAAAAGCAAAAGAAAGTGCATAGAATAATGAATAGAAAATTAAAGGTATAGATTATTTTACTGAAGGAATTCTTAAAACAAATAAAGTGAGTTAGTGTATATGATAAAACATTAAAATTAAAATAATAAAGGTAGAGAACTGTAAACATGTTTTAATGTATGTATTTATGTCTGCAGCTCTGCTTGTAGTTCCATTATACCAGATACCAGCAGCTGGAACTCACTCAGAGAGGAATATTATACTTTTACTACATTAGAATCAATATCTTTAAATTGAACGATTTTAGGCAAAATGTATGATATAAAAGTGCAGAGAAAGATTGAGCTGCAGGGTGAAATCAGATCGGGCTGGGTTTACCAGTATTTATTGAACTGTAAATTCATGCAGAAAAAGAAAGATGATGAAAACAGCTGAACATATTCATCGAATGAGTTGAGCCCTAAAAGCAATTATAACTGCAGGATATCTTCTGTTTTATATTGTAGTCCTGTTGTGAGGCTGGATTTTATCTCTGTTTGTATTTTCTGGGCCAATAGCGCCATCTTCTGAATGCTTGAATCTTGTTATGCAGCAAAAGTGAAAGTAAGACAGACCAGGAAACTTTTAAGTCGTCGTGCACGAGGCAGGTTAGATTTTTAAGAACATCGCCTTCCTAACACAGAGAGAACCCCAGTAAACCTCACCGAGGGATAATAAGCTGTCATTGTGCCATACAGGTAAGTGTAAAGAAGAAGAACAGAACAGATTTTAAAAGGTAGATTGAGAACAAGATACCACACTGTACAGGCCTGTGCCTTTGTTTTCACTTATCAATGTACAAAGACTAATTATAAGAAAATACCTGTGGATGATGATTATGTTAATGCCTCGGTGTTGTTGCATAACTTTAGTATCTCACCTAATCACTCTATTCAAGATTTAGGACTGTTTGAGTAGCATGCAGCCCGTCCCACAGGTCTCTTGCTATATGAAATAAGTATTGATCTCTGTGTAAACATCATGGCAGAGCACTAGTTCCCGATCAAACTGTAAAATGAACCACATTCATCGTTTGATTTGACAACGATGTGTGCAAACTAGTTCATTCATGGATTCATGGATAATTCATGGATTAGGTTTTTATTTATTATTTGTAATTGTGTTACTTCCTGTACGGGCGGCTGCGTTTTATTTTGAAAGGAACAGTCGAACGTGATTAACCGTTTATATACTGTCTAAGTGATTAACTGACAGTAACGGAAGAAAGTAATACACAAACTGGCGTAGCTCACGGTCTTTACGTTAAATTAAAACGGTATGAGAGATGAATGGGGTCGTTACTTCTTCCGTCTAAGATAAAACAAAGTGACTTTAGCTAGCTAAGTAACTCGTATATTTGTAAGTTTTTTAAGCTACTTGTTAAAGTGAAAAGTTAGCTAACTTTGTGTTAACGTTAGCTAGCTAGTTGTTGGTTGTTTTATTTATTAGACCAACTCTTATTGACTGAGTGGAGCAACAAACGAATGTTAGCTAACCGTTGAGTTGACACATCAACGGTTGCTTGCCTGATTATTTTTATAGGCTAACCTATATAGCTAATATTTTATTGTGTACATGTATTGGGGTTAAGCATATATGTCAATGGGGTTAAGGGGTAATTAAAGTACTAGTTCCGCTAGGGCAGCGGTTCTCAAAGTGTGGGGCGCGCCCCACTGGTGGGGAATAGAGACGTGACAGGTGGGGCGCGCCAAACGGGAGGAAATTTTCCTTTTTATGCCTTTATATCTTTATCCAGACATCCCAACTGTCCCGGAAGTTCCGGGAATCTCCCGCATATTGATAGCGGCTCCTTGACGCCCGCAAATGAGATCAAATCTCCCGGAATCTGGAGCAAGAACGCGCACTAGATTAAAGAGAGACTGCGTGTGTGTGTGTGTCAGGGTACCCGCGGGGTCTTAAGAGCATTGAAAAAGTCTTAAATTTGCTCGTCTCAAATTAAGGCCTTAAAAGCCTTGGATTTGGTATACAAAGTCTTGGATTTCGTTACAAAGGTCTTATATTGTTTGCCTTTCCTAGGATTAAGTTCATACCGTAAAAAAATTAACTGTTACCAATGTAGGCTAATTAAAAACTGACCGTCACCCGTCGCTGGACGCACCGGAGGACCGAGACACAAAACTGAGTGGAGGATGTGCGGAAATGTGTCGGTGTGTCGAGCCTGGCTGGCCACTCGGCGCCTTCAGACAAAGCTCAAGATAACAGGCCAACGGCTTATTAGCTAGTCAAACACCGAGCGGCTTCATATTAATCTGCTCGGTGCGTCTTAACAAACAGAGCGAGCAGCCGCCGGACTCTAACATCTGTTGATCCGTGCAGGACTTCACTGTGAGCGGACTGTTTAGAGACGATGTGACCGGCAGGTAACGTTAAAGGTTCGCTACTACTGTAGCAGAGCTGCAAGGAAACCAGGGCTCTCAAGTGTCACACATTGAGCGTGACTGTCACGCAATCCCGCCACACATTGTATTTCTCACGCGGAAAAACTATTTATAACATTTAATATTCTGCAGTGCCCAGAAGTTTTCTGGTGCGCCGCTCTCACTAAGGAACTGACAGGAATCAAGCGTGTCTTCCCTGGAGTTCTTAGTCAAGCCTGCCACTTATCAGCCAATAAAAAAAAAAAGAAAGGGGCTATACAATAGCCAATCAGAAAATAGCACTATTGTATCTGGGTAATGGGAAATTATGCAATGCAAAACAGGCTCATTGCAGCCACGAATGCAGGGATAAATAGACCTGTCTTGCCAAATTGATTTCTTTTTTTCTTTTTTTAACAGATTGCAAAGTGGCGCTTTTATTTATTTTCTATTTTTGAACTGGATACAAATTTTGACACAGCTGTACTTTTATTTTCTTTATTTTTGAACTTGTTGTTATTGGATGTAGATTGTTAGTTTGTATTTAGATACAACTTGTTACTATACTCATACTAGTTGTTCAATAAATTGGTACAGTTTAAGCTTGTTGCGTATTTCACTAGCATTGTGTTGGGCCGATGGGGGCAGGTGGGGCTTGAAAATTCCACCTTGTCCAAAGTGGGGAATGACCGAAAAAGTTTGAGAACCACTGCGCTAGGGTAAATATTGTACCATTCACGGGTTTGCGGGTGTGGTAAGCATTTCCATGGTAACAGTGACCTCCGTCAATCAGAGACGTCCCTGTTACGCTTAGGATTGTGGGTAGTGTAGTACTTCTCCATGACATCGCAAATAAAACATGTTTTTCTTAAAACAAGTTTGATTTCATACAGACTTCTGGTGTTTACAGGGCTATAAACCTTCATTTTACAATCTTGGAGCTTGTCGTCAGTCTATCTTTTTTTTTTTTTTAAGATAATGTTTTGGGCATTTTAGGCCTTTTATAGGACAGCTGAAGACATGAAAGGGGAGAAGGGGGAGGGGGGGGTAATGACATGCAGTAAAGGGCCGCAGGTCGGAGTCGAAGCCGCGGTCTGCTGCATCGAGCGTCATTGGCAGAGACCTGTGTAATAAATAATGTTGTATATTTCTATTCTATACTTAAAAAGAACATTGGCATGTACTCTCTTATGTTTGGTTGATGTTAAATTGTAGTATTTTTTTTTAGAGAGAATATTAACTTTGAATGACATGTTTAGTTTAGTTACTTTTTCAGCTTTGAGTAGTGCCTGTAGGTCTCATTCTCAGGCTGCAAGGACTTCTTGCCTTTAACTTATTTGATTACTTGCTATAAATATATATTTTTCTTGTGATCAGGAAAGTCCTTTACCGAAGGCGCTGAACAGCTGATGGAGTCTATCATCAGAGACTTTGAGGCCTCTGTGTAAGTGTCTGTCTCTCTGATATCCAGTCTGCACGTGTCTTTGTACGATGTAGTAAATCATTTTTTTTTACTTTTTTCTGTCTCTCTTCTTTGTTAATGCAGTTTAAGCATAGTTTTAGGATACTTTTGAGTTGGTTTTATTGTATGTTATAGTTTCATTTTTCATGCAAAATTATGCAATATAATGTGCCTCACAAAACTAACCCATGTCTTTAGTTAAGATGATATATTGAATAGTTAGTAGTCACCCACTGACAGAGTGCATTGTGGGTACTGACGGGCTTTTTTTTTCTTGTTCTGCAGACAATATAAATATAGTTTTATATAATAGCTAATACATCACGAGCAGAATAATTGTTGTAATTCACATGTTATTGAGCCTTGTATTTTGTTCTCCAGATCATTGAAGTTGGGTCTGTGTGCAGAATATACAGAAGTAAGAACACATGGCTTCTACAACACAGTCTGCCTCAGATTACATCAAGAGTCTAAGATTTCACCTTGTGGAAAAGAGTCTTTTAAAGAATCATTCAGTGATTCTGGAGAACTTGAATCAGGAGAACTCGGATAAGAAAAAAGTTTTAAGTGATGAGGAGGTCTGTGAAATAGAGCAAGCAGAGAAAACTGACTACAATAAAGCCAGAAGAATACTGGACTCAGTCATTAAAAAAGGAGAAGCAGCCTGCTATGAGTTCCTCAGGATTATTTACATGACGAGGAAGAGGACATTAGATCCTGAACTGCACCCCTGGATCAGCTGCTTTCCTTTCAAAGAAGACACAGAAATGGATACAAACTACTTACAAGGTATTTTAAGGCAGAATTCAGATTGATCCTTATTATTTATCTTTGATGTGCTGATCTTATATAATGCACTTTAATGTGTCTGTGAGTCTATTATTAATGTAAGGGCACAGCAGTTAATTTATGGTATTCATTTATTTATCCACTGTGTTTCTGTTTTAGGCTCAAGGCCATGCCTCCGATATCAGGGAAAGTTGAAGTCAAAAGCACAAAAAATATCAGATAAGTTTTGGATGGCAAACAAAAATCAGTTTAAAGGAAACAACAAGTCTGATCTGTCGTATATGTCACTTGTGTTAGACACACAAGGAAAGGATTCTCCATCTAAAATAAAGAAGTTAAAGAACAAGAAAATGAAAAAGAGTCGCCCTAAAAGCTACGGACATACATCCCTGAGGTCAAGGCAGACATTTCCCCCAGTGACCTGCTGAAAAAACATGAAAACATACTCCTGGTTGGTAAACCTGGAATTGGAAAGACAGCACTCGCTCATGAAATGTTAAAACTCTGGGCAGAAAGAGACAACAAGGTGCTCGATTACATGTTTTACTTTGACATGAGAGAAACATCCGACATCAGGAAGGACACAAGCTTGGAGGATCTTCTCTTCAGTGTGTTCAGTGAACCAGATGAAGGCAAAGAAGAGGTCTTACAGGACATTAAGCAGAACTGTGACAATGTTACACTCATCTTTGATGGAGTCACAGATCTGTGTTCTTCATCAGTGGTGAAGAGACTTGTAGAGAAGGACCTACTACCTGATGCTACAGTCATCGTGACTTGCAGACAGGATGATGAGGAAGAGTTTGCTTCTGAGGACTATCTCAGAGTGGAAGTAAAAGGCTTTAGTGAGCAGACTATAAAAACATACTTATCTGCAATGCTCGGGGAAGAACAGAAGAAGGTTTTGAGCAACGTGGAGTTGTTAACTCTGTGCCATGTCCCAATGTATGCATTGATGGTGGCTGTCTGCTTTTCATTTGAGACACCAGAAGACTCTCCACAGCCATGCACCATCACTGAAATCTACATCAATATCGTTCGTATTTGCCTTCAAATAAACAGCAAAAACATGAAAAAAAGAAATCTAAATGACTTCATCAAAAACAAGAGTAAGGAAATACTGTCTTTGGCTGAGGCTGCTTTTCATGCAACTGAAGGAAAAACTGTGAACTTGATAGAACGTCTCTTTGAAGACAGCTGTGTCCTTTGCTTTCTGAAAACACTTTTTGTTGAAGTCGCCCACACTGAGACAAAAGCCACATATGCATTTCTCCATTACACAATGCAGGAGTTTTTTGCAGCTCTGTGGCTCTTGAAGAATCCAGAAAAAATCCAGGAAGTTTTTCAGCAATGCCTCACTGAGGAGAAGACACAAGAACACATGAAACATCTGATCCCTTTCATGTGTAGATTGTTGAATGAGAAGAGCCCCAGTTTGATGAATTGTCTGATTCCAGCTCAGGAGCTCAAGAATACATCTAACTGGTTCTTCAAGGAAATGATCACCACATTGTCCAACAATAAGCTTGAGGTGGACATACTCTTCCTCTGCCAGTGTTTGTATGAGTCCCAGTGTCCTGAAGCATGCGTCCACCTTCTGGACAAACTGGGCTACCATCTTGATCTCAGTGGAGGGAGTCTTGATGCTTACCCTTGCTGTGCTGTGGCCTATGTGATCACTCAGTCAAAGGAGAGGAAAATATCCCTGGACCTTGAGGACATCACGGTGTCAGAACAAGGAATGACACGACTATTTGGATGCCTGGAAAATGTCCAATGGTATGACTAAGCATGCTTAGGTTACAACATATCTAATTATGTAGAATTAATTTGGTCTTTTTAATGTGTAACCAGCACTGATTTTATTAATTAATAAGATTTGCTGTAGAGGACAAAGTAAAATGAACCCTGAATGATAAATAGGTGTCTATGATAAAGCGCTATATAAATGTAATAAAATAAATAAATAAAAAATGGATGGGAAATATTCAGAAAATAAAGCATGGTACTTCTGCTGTACTTTTCCTCTGAAGCCATTTTATGATACTTTACTGTTTCTCTACTCTGTTACTTCTATAATGAGGAAATGGTTTCTGATTGTTCTTTAAATTATAGGTGTGACCCTCTGCCACAGCAGCTTTGGAGGACTTTTCTTCTCAGTGAAGGGCAGATGGACCCCATCAGCTTACTTGGCCTTGATGGAAATCGGCTGCACCTTCCAGTTGAGGGTAAAAGACAGCTGTTTGAAAGAGCAGTCAAAGTCATGCAGAAGATTACTACGAAGGTTAATGTCTGCCTCCACTGGGATAAGGAAACTCCTGTCTGCCAGAGTCTGTGTGAGTCTCTCTTTGAGGCTTTGCCTCACATCAGTTCATTCAGGTATGTAGCTTTGATTTTGTGTGAGGCTGATTTCACATGCTCTAAGTTTTATCCTTTTATAAAACCTTCAATGTTGAATGAAAATCCTTCTTTTTTGGTGGTGAAGTCTTCATTGATGCGGATATGTAGATCCACATTAAGGTGGATAATAAATAAATTGAAACACAGCAGAAATAAGAGAGAAAAGTGAATTTTTATGTATTTCTTGTATCATTTATATTTATAAGTCTTTCAAGACCCCTCCAATTTGCTTCTGGGGGAAATGGGGTCTGTTTTGGGGGGATGAAATTGGAAGTTAGCAAAGTTCACATGGCTTTGCAGTAATCAGGTGTAGGAGGTGTAGTACAGTGAGTCAGGAATTATACACTACTAATAAAGTTAATAATTGAACTTTTCAGAATCAGACAGGCCACATTGTGTCTTATGAATCTGAACTTTGATCTCTCGTATTTCCACCCAGATGGTTTCACTTTCTATTATACACTCTTTCTCAAATTCTGCTGAAGATGAAGAATAATGTATATTGCAATTGTACATCATATCTGACATCATCACGATGTTAATAATCTATTTGTTTACAACTGTATAGGTTTAAATCTAACTTGTGTATAGTACATTAACTGTTTGATGCATCTGTTTGTTATCATGCAGCTTCAGGAAGACCTACAGAGGTCCAGGATCTCAGAACCAGGAGCAAAGCCACGGGACACTGGAGAGAGAAGAAAAGCAGCTATTTCTGGATTTATGCCTGAAAGCTGCAAATCACAAAGGAGAAGGCTTTCATAATGTAGTGAATATGCTCATCTCATTGTTTTCTGTTAGCACGGACTTACATAACATCCTTCTTGATTTTTATCAACATGTCAAGAGTGAAGGGTTTTCGGCTGTCATTCCAAAACTCAGGCCAGTTTTCCAGTCAGCTCCTGCAGTCTGGATCATAAACCTCTCAGAGAGAAAGATCTCCATCCTCCTGGAAGTGCTGAAACTCCAATCAGAGAAGAAACAAGTGGAGCTGAGAGGTTGCTCAGATGAAGAGAGTGAAGTGAGGAATTTCCTACAGTGTCTGCCTTATGTCTCACAGCTCAGGTAAATTAATTGTTCTTCACATGATTTTACTCTTATCATAAAGAGTTGTGTAATACTGGCAGCTAGCGGTTAAAATAGTTACTGCACTACCAATTCAAAATACTGGAGAGTCGTTTCCCCCGCCCCCTCCTGCCCAGACTCGAAGTTCACGGGGTTGCCAGGCTGAGACCGCAGCATTCACAACAATGTTGCTAGACGTTTTTATTACATAGCCAGACGTTACTCCACAGCACAGCAGAGTAGCTAACGTTAGATGCTAGTCTCACATAGCCAGACATTACTCCACAGCACAGCGGAGTAGCTAACGTTAGATGCTAGTCTCACATAGCCAGACATTACTCCACAGCACAGCGGAGTAGCTAACGTTAGATGCTAGTCTCACATAGCCAGACATTACTCCACAGCACAGCGGAGTAGCTAACGTTAGATGCTAGTCTCACATAGCCAGACATTACTCCACAGCACAGCGGAGTAGCTAACGTTAGATGCTAGTCTCACATAGCCAGACATTACTCCACAGCACAGCGGAGTAGCTAACGGTAGATGCTGGCTATATTGTCATAAAAGCCCGTGCTCACGCGGAGCTCTGTAACCAACTGACAGACGCACTTTTTCGGCTTAAAATTACAGTATGAACCGCTAAAAACACAACAACCTCACTGTCCTCTCCACACGCCAGTCAGGCACACTTCCTCGGCTTAGAATTACAATAGGAAACGCTAAAAATACCACTACCTTGCTGACGGAACACACTTCATTGGCTTAGAATTACGGCAACAATCGCTAAACACACTGCAAACTCACAGTCCTCTCTTTCCGATTTACAGCCCCCCTCTCGTGGCTTAAAATAACTCACCGTTGTCGGCTCCAGCCGCTGAAGAGGCTACACGCTGTAAACAGCCATGGGCTGCTTGCCTGGTCCTCCCGGTAACGTTAACAGTTAGCAGGGTTAGCATGGCGGCGTTAGCCAGGACCGGTCGGGATCACTTTACTGGCTATGTCTCAATTGTTTTTGCGAGTAACCAACTCGGTTACTCTAGCTATATAATTCTATGTGAGTACACAAATGTTGAAATGACAAAAAATGCCCGTCCCTAGTAGCTGTGATAAATTAGCCTGAAGCTAATGCTAACCTGTTCAGGAGAAAATAAGCCAATTCTGCGTCCTTTTGGGATCTAAGCTGTCTCCATCTTTCAAATACATCTCCAATATTTACCAGGGGGTTGTTACGTCTCTGGTCACGCAACTGTTAGAAACATGCTGTTTTCTTTTTTAATGTCATGTAGAATCTATCTCCGTTGATCCTGTTCGTTTGTTTGCTGCTTTCATGGCTGTACTACCGTTACAGCTGTAGCGCGCTGGGTTTACGTTTTTACAGGTATATCTGGCCTGCCTGTCAAACTGGGCCGTTGATAACAACACACACACACACACACACACACACACACACACACACACACACACACACACACACACACACACACACACACACACACACACACAGAGACCAAAACATAAACATAAATTTCATCACGGAATGTAAATTTCAAAAAGAAAAAATACTGAAATTAGCATTGTTGTCAGAAAAGATAGTATTTCAGTTTAACATGTTTCCTTAATATCTGATGAGGCATTGGTGTCATTTTTGGATTTATTACAGTACAAATATTACATATTGAACCTTTTAAGTTTTTCAATTTTATGCTTCTTTATATTTTATCTCTACCACATTTCAGAGGGAAATATTTGACTCTTTATCTCACTATATTTATCTGAAGGCTTTTTTTATGATCAATTTTTTATTACTTTTATATTTTTGAACATACATACAACACACAGAAAAAACAAACACAATCGAACAAGAACCAAAACCCTCTGTCTGTCTCCCAAGCAGGTGTAATTTAGAGTCGTCATTATGTAACAAAACAATCGGGTCAGTAGGAATTCAACTTGCTATCATATCAGATATTGATGTTGTTTTATTCCAGAATTCATGCACCTGTTCACACTCCCAGACCATGTGCAGCAAAGTTCCAGTTTGTTCAGGTTGACAGAAAGTGCAATAGGGAGACGGAATGATTTTGGAGACGTATCTCTTCTGAGGAGTCCAATATGTCCTATGGCATATGTTGAAGTGGATCTGCAGTATCTGAAGTGGATTTGGGTTCTTGGAACAGTGGGAAATGTTGTCCCAAACTGTCTCCCAATTAATTACGTTCCCCTAAGGGCTCAGCTCTCGCTCCAATTTCTTTACTATTGGGAGTTCTCCTACGGATACTTGCATCAGTTTGGCATAAATCTTGGACACTAATCCTCTTACAGGAGAATCAACAAGCCACCAGATTGGGTGGGTCTCGAGACTGTTTCCCCATGGTACTCCATAACATTTTAGGGCTAATCTTAAGCAAAAATAAAGGAAGAAGGATGTCCTAGGGACATCAAAGCTAGCTCTCAGGTCTTTAAAACTGAACATACCTTCCTCATTGAATAGCTGGTCTAAAGTATAAATACCTCTGTCACTCCACTGGTTACAAACAAAAGTTTTTTTTTACCAGGGTTAGGGAGGGCCAGGCCTCCCATGTTTGTGGTATGTTGCAGGGTAGAGTATTTTAACCTAGGTTGTTTATTATTCCAAATATACTGCCGAATTACGGTATCAAGTTTCTTTTTCTTCCAGAAATGTATTGGTGGGGGTAAGGGGATCATTGTACTTAAGAAATTCACACGAGGAACTACGTTCATTTTAACAACAGTCTCCTTGTTATTGGATTTAATCTGGACATTACATATTTTATTTTGCTTCATGGCCTGGGCTAATGTTTCAAGAGAGATCGCAAATAGCATGGGAGATAGTGGGCATCCATGTCTCGAGCCCCGCGCGATGGGGAGTGGTTGTGAATGCAGGCCATTGGTTGAGACTATGGCTGTGGGATTCGCATATAAAGTACGTACCATGTCAATGAATTTGGCTCCCAAACCAAGCCTCTTCATTACTACCGCTCTAGGTGGTCAAAAGCCTTTTCTGCGTCCAGTGATAAAACTGCTGCCGTTGTTGGAAGATTTTTGGCTTCTTCTATTACATGGAGTAATCTGCGTATATTGTCTGCAGCGTGACGCTTTGGTATAAACCCTGATTGGTCGGGGTGGACTAGCTTCTCGATAAAGCGTTGTAGATGTAGTGCCAAGACTTTGGAATAGAGTTTAATATCAGTCCCTATGAGGCTGATGGGCCTGTAGTTTGAGTACTCCATCGGAACTTTGCCCTTTTTGTGTATGACCGAAATTAGTGCAGTGTTGGTTTATTGATGAAAGGTGCCCCTCTCTATGGCCAAGGTTAAAGTTGGTAAAATGATAGGTCCTAGTATGTCAAAGTACTGTAGTAAAAGTTCTAATGGAATTCCATCCAACACGCGTTTTCCCTTTCTTAGCAGTTTTTAACGCTCATTTAAGTTCCTCTAACGTAATAGGTTGACCTAGTTCTTCTGCCTCTTCTGGGTCAAGAAGAGGCAGGTTTAGCTCTTTCAGGAACTTTTGCCA
Source organism: Perca flavescens (assembly GCF_004354835.1). Taxonomy (NCBI): domain Eukaryota; kingdom Metazoa; phylum Chordata; class Actinopteri; order Perciformes; family Percidae; genus Perca; species Perca flavescens. Next base: position 3,273,095 of record NC_041354.1, on the reverse strand, counting down.
CTGCGTCGGATCCGGATTGCAGGAGGATTCATACAGCTTTGAGTAAAAGGATTGGAAAGTGGCGCTGATATCTTTAGGATTCGTTGAGATACCTTGGTCCGTTTGAATGCTGTTGATAGCAGCTCTGGACTCGCTTTGTTTTATTTTCAGAGCCAACAATTTGCTTGGTTTGCAACCATTAAAATAGTAGTTTTGCCTGACTCTGTGCATTATGAATTCAGCTCTTCTTCTTAGCATATCATTTAGCTCAGCTCGATTAGTGACTAAAAGAGTATGTGTAGATTTAGAAAAACACATCTTTAGAGATTGCTCTAACGATATACAATGTTCTTCCAACTCCGCAATCCTTGCCTCTCTTTTTTTCTTCAAATTGACTGCAAAGGAAGATGTGAAATCTCTAATAAATCCTTTAGTGGCTTGCCAAATGTACGCCGGGTCCGAAACTTAGTCAGTATTGATTGATAAAAACTCCACCAGCTTAGCCCTAAACTCTGTATCAAAATCTGTGTTTTGGAGAAGGGAATTATTAAATTAATTAATTAAATTAAATTGACCCTAACCCTTCTAGATCTTTCTCCTAACATATCACAATGGAATGTGGTTATCAGCGCATTGTGGTCAGACAGGATTGCTGGTTCTGTTGCTATTGTGTCGAACATCGCCTTAAGTTCACTGGAGCACAAAAAAATAATCAATGCGGGAGTGGGTGAAGTGATGTGTGAAAAATAAAACACAACCAATTTTAAACTAAAGTTATTCATATTAACTTCCCCCCGACCAGCTACAGCATTAAAATACTCTAATTAGATTTTGGTGCCATGATTCATAATCAACCTGATATTGTTGATTTAAAAGTAATTGTTGATTCAAAAAATGGAGTATAAGGAAAGTATTTCCGTGCTCTTACTCCCGTGCACCATGTGCCAAACCACTCCCTCATATTGTCAGTTCTCTGAATTGTAATATGAAACATAACTGGCAGATAAAATAACTTCACTGTCCAGTAGCAGAGATAGCGTGGGTGCTTGGGTGCGGTCTCCCCAGGGCCCTGTGCCAATGAGGGGCCCATCAATCACCGCCAATCTTCTGTCACTTGATGAAAACAGATCTTCCGTCACTTGATGAAAACAGGGCCCCGCCATGTGAAATAGTACAGCTCGTTAGCAGAAAGAAGCTACTGTAGTGACTTAGTGTTAAGAGAAACCAGCTCTTCTTATCAAAATTAACAGTCACTTAACTCATGGTTACAATGGTAAACCAGCACAACAATGACAATTAGCAGGCAACAAAACACTACATTCTAAGCAGACACATTAAAAAATGAAATTTATGAAGTTACATTTTGTATTTTAGAACAAACGGCAAACTTATCAGCACATTTTAACACAACTCTATTTACTGCTTTGCATCATGGGAATTAGCAAGCCAATGAGCCACGCTCTCTTTATTTTTTCATGTCGTTATTTCCTTCTGAGTCAGTTTGACAGTACATGCAACTCCTGACTGCTTCTTTGACAGTATGTATGTATATATATATATATATATATATATATATATATATATATATATATATATATATATATATATATATATATATATATATATATATATATATATATATATATATATATATATATATATATATATATATATATATATATATATATATATATATAGTACAGGCCAAAAGTTTGGACACACTTTCTCATTCATTGCGTTTCCCTTTTATTTTCATGACTATTTACATTGTAGATTCTCACTGAAGGCATCAAAACTATGAATGAACACATATGGAATTATGTACTTAACAAAAAAGTGTGAAATAACTGAAAACATGTCTTATATTTTAGATTCCTCAAAGTAGCCACCCTTTGCTTTTGTTATTAATAAGGGAAATTATTCCACTAATTAACCCTGACAAGGCACACCTGTGAGGTGAAAACCATTTCAGGTGACTACCTCATGAAGCTCATTGAGAGAACACCAAGGGTTTGCAGAGTTATCAAAAAAAGCAAAGGGTGACTACTTTGAAGAATCTAAAATATAAGACATGTTTTCAGTTATTTCACACTTTTTTGTTAAGTACATAATTCCATATGTGTTCATTAATAGTTTTGATGCCTTTTATTGAGAATCTACAACGCATTGAATGAGAAGGTGTGTCAAAACTTTTGGCCTGTACTGTGTGTGTGTATGTATATATATATATATATATATATATATATATATATATATATATATATATATATATATAGCTACACACAGAGGCCAATGGGCAGCGCAATGAGCGCCACCATGTCAAGTCCTCCCCCTAGCTCTTTGTACTTAGTTACTGTTGCTAAGGCCGGCCCAAGCGTCTCCTACTTAGCAACAGTAACTAAGAGTGGCGTGAGGCACAAATGTATAATGTAAACATTAGCTATATAGCTAAGCTACTTTCCTGATAGCACTTAAGAGAATAGTCACGAAAATGGAGAGAAAATATAAATCTGGCGCATTAAAAAGAAAAGAACGAGATAGTAGGAGAAATGTGGTAGCATCGTGTGCTCCTCTCACATCGTACTTCTCATCATCATCATCATCATCATCATCATCCCTGACTCAACAAAATTATAATAATACCGTTAATGTTGTAACTCCATCCATCCATCTTCGTCCGCTTATCCGGTGTCGGGTCGCGGGGGGAGCAGCTCCAGCAGGGGACCCCAAACTTCCCTTTCCCGAGCAACATTAACCAGCTCCGACTGGGGGATCCCGAGGCGTTCCCAGGCCAGGTTGGAGATATAATCCCTCCACCTAGTCCTGGGTCTTCCCCGAGGCCTCCTCCCAGCTGGACGTGCCTGGAACACCTCCCTAGGGAGGCGCCCAGGGGGCATCCTTACCAGATGCCCGAACCACCTCAACTGGCTCCTTTCGACGCAAAGGAGCAGCGGCTCTACTCCGAGCTCCTCACGGATGACCGAGCTTCTCACCCTATCTCTAAGGGAGACGCCAGCCACCCTCCTGAGGAAACCCATTTCGGCCGCTTGTTCTCGTTCTTTCGGTCATGACCCAGCCTTCATGACCATAGGTGAGGGTAGGAAGGAAAACTGACCGGTAGATCGAGAGCTTTGCCTTCTGGCTAAGCTCTCTTTTAAATCTAACGGTGCGATAGATTGAATTCAATACCGCACCCGCTGCGCCGATTCTCCGACCAATCTCCCGCTCCATTGTCCCCTCACTCGCGAACAAAACCCCAAGGTACTTGAACTCCTTCACTTGGGGTAAGGACTCATTCCCTACCTGGAGAAGGCACTCCATCGGTTTCCTGCTGAGAACCATGGCCTCAGATTTAGAGGTGCTGATCCTCATCCCAACCGCTTCACACTCGGTTGCGAACCGATCCAGTGAGTGCTGAAGGTCGCAGGCCGATGATGTCATCAGGACCACATCATCTGCAAAGAGCAGCGATGAGATCCCCAGCCCACCGAACTGCAACCCCTCCCCACCCCGACTACGCCTCGATATCCTGTCCATAAATGTTACAAACAGGATTGGTGACAAAGCGCAGCCCTGGCGGAGGCCAACCCTCACCTGAAACGAGTCCGACTTACTGCCGAGAACCCGGACACAGCTCTCACTTTGGTCGTACAGAGATTGGATGGCCCTGAGAAGAGACCCCCTCACCCCATACTCCCGCAGCACCTCCTACCAGGAGCACAAAGCTCCAGACAACACAGCCCTCAGGTTCACAGAGACACACAAACCTCTCCACCACGATAAGGTGATGTTTCACGGAGAATGTTGTAACTCAGTCATCAATAGTTAATGTTACTGCAGCTGCTGCTTTCCCTACTAGCCTGACACCGGCTAACGATGAGGCTAACTGCAGTCTAGCCCAACAAAGCTCACCGGAGGAGGGGGACAACTTTCACCGGCAATTTGAAGTGGATGATACCTCGTCGGTCGCGGAGTTTTTTCTTTCACTCAGATATGTCACCAAAACAGGCAGCAGCATTGAGCGGTTTATTAAATTTGAGGAGTTACCTGATGGCAGTGTGGCGTCCTTTTATGATCTTCTGCATAATTCGCTGACAAAGGACCTTGGTCTTAATGTAAATGATCTGAGGGGACAAGCATATGACGGTGCCAGAACGATGTCAGGGCAGTTAACGGGGCTGCAAGCCAGGGTCAAGCAAAATTGCTCAGACAAGGCATTTTATGTCCACTGCTGTGCACACAACCTCAATCTAATTCTTATGGATGCTGCGTGTTGTTTGTGTAGCGCTAAAGTTTTTTTACACTTGAGACGTTGTACTGTTTTTTAACTTCAAGCCTTCCGAGATTTAAAATACTGGAGGAGTAACAGGAAATCATGCAAATTGAAAGAACCGTTCTTACGCTGAAAAGCCTTTCGGACACAAGGTGGGCCTCCAGGAAGCAGGCCACAGAAGCGGTGATCCAGAGCCTCCCAGCCATTCTCAAAGCCCTGAGCCGTATCCAACACCACCACAACAGCACACCCAAGGCGGCCTCTGAAGCTGACGGCCTGCTTTCAAAACTCAGCACATTTGAATTCATGTTCATGTTGGTGTTTTAGAACGATTTGCTGAAGAGGACATACATCCTGTCGAATTACCTCCAAAAAGAGTCACTGGATGTCAACACTGCTGTAAATCTTATTGACAGTACGGTGGCTCAGATCAGAGAGTTACGCACAGAAGAAGCCTTTGACAGCATGGAGAACACAGCAAGAAGTATGGTCAGAGAAAGCGACGCAGCCACCGAGTTTGCGGAGCAGAGGATTCGCAAGAGAAAAAGGCATTTTGACGAGGATGCAGAGGATGACCAGATCGAGGACAGCAGACGCCGCTTCAAAGCGGAAATTTATTTTTACATTCTGGATGTTTTTGTGGGGCAGTTTGAAAGTAGATTTTCAGACTTCAAAAAAATGGCCAAACTGTTCGCAGTCCTCTGCCCAAAGCGGTTTGAGCACCCTGATGCTGAGGAGAAAATGCTTGAACTGGCCCGTTTCTACTCAGAAGACATGCCCAAGCCAGAAGACGCAGTGGAGGAGTTTTGTTCTTTTCGTGCATTGTATTCAGAGTTAAACATGGATTTCACCACCGACGCCGTCCTGCCATTCCTTATTGCCAACGACATTGATAGAGCCTACCCACACCTGACCATTCTCCACAGGATTTATAAAACCCTTCCCATCAGCAGCGCCAAAGGAAGTTTCAGCAGTCTGCGGCTCATAAAGACATACTTGCGTTCGTGCATGGATGAGGCCAGACTGTCCCATCTCACCTTGCTGTGTGTGGAGCGGGAGATACATATCAACAAGGACAAAGTGGTTGGCAGATTTGCCACCATGAAGGAGAGGAGGATGAAGATGTAATAAGGGACCATGATATGTATATAGTTTTGTTAGATGTATTTGTTCTTGAAGATCGTTAAGCAGACAACTAAATGGTAAATGGTAAGAAAAAAAATCGTCTAAGAATTTATATTTTAGTTATGAATAAGTCACTCAGAATGTTATAAATCAGTTTTACTCAAAGTTTTCATCCCAGTTGAGTTTTCATGTAGCACATTTCGCCTATGGAGTTGTAAACATTGCGTGGCACTGATTTTGCGCACGATCGCAGTCCATCGGCTGTTGCTGTCCGTGGTGCTGAAACATTTTTACTTGACTGGCAAACTGCTTTCTTTGTTTGTCAATACAAATTTGTCAAAACATTTGCCTTTTCTTTGTGTTTTATTTGACATATAGGCTTACTTGGCTCAACAAGTGACACATCATAACTCATGCATTCATCAGATAATTTACCGTTTTTATTTAACGGTTCTAATTTTAAAATGATTTGGTAAACAGAGGGCCCCATGATGAAGCTCCGCCCCCACTGTACTGAGAGTCTAGCTCCGCCCCTGTCACTGTCTGATAAAACAGTAAAGCAGAGAGAAGACTCTGTGGATACACAGCTTTTTATTTAAAATACTGAATTGCAACAATCTGTAAATATATCAGTCTTCTGCCTTTATGAGAATAATGATCTGATGTGAATAATATTAAGAACAATGTAGCTCTGAGACAACAACACAGTCCTGCTAATACTTTCTTATACAGGATATAAAACACATAACACAGAAATGGAATTTATGAAATTATGTAGTAACCATAACACCAGGTACTGAACGGAACCCCCCCGACCCCCCAATACAGTAAAACACATTTAAGAGTAGCCTTTTATTGTGGCCAGCCTAAGGCACACCTGTGCAATAATCCTGCTGTCTAATCAGCATCTTGATGTGCCACACCTGTGAAGTGGATGGATTATCTCGGCAAAGGAGAAGTGCTCACTAACAAAGATTTAGACAGATTTATGAACAATATTTGAGCGAAATAGGTGTTTTGTGTACGTAGAAAAATCCTTAAATCTTTGAGTTCAGCTCATGAAAAATGGGGGCAAAAACAAAAGTGTTGCGTTTATAATATTGTTCAGTATAATTCAACTTTAACCCTCCTGTTGTCCTCGGGTCAAATTTGACCCGTTTTTAAAGTTTCTATATCATAAATTTGGGTTTCTTTCAACCAAATTGCCCCAAAATAACGTGGATAGTTCCATAAATCACTCTTCACAAGTGAAATTAAGGATCAGATCTCTACTTTCATTGAATTTTGGGTGTTTTATTCAATTGTTAGAGCTTTCAATGTTGTTGTCTCAGAGCTACATTGTTGTTATTATTATTATTCATATCATCTCATTATTCTCATGAAAACAGAAGACTGTGATACTAAATAATTACTGAACTGAGAAATGTTATTCATCTGTTTCTACATTATGTTCACTTGTAAATGGCCGTCAATTAACATTTACAACCCAGGTGATTATTAAGATGTATTTTTGACAAACAAAAGTGTTGCGTTTATAATTTTGTTCAGTGTAGATTAATCATTTTATACAGAACAGACATGTTCAAGATGTAGTCCATCAGTAGTTTGTTGTTGTATTTATGCAGCTGAGATCAAATCATCACAAAATGTTTCCTTTTATTATTTCAGTGTTTCTCAGCAGTCAGATCATTCAGAAGAAATCAGGTTCTTTGTGAATCTGTTCTGTGCAGCAGCAGAGAGAGAACAGCAGACAGGAGAGAAGACACTGGAGCTGTTATCATCAGTGTGCAGATATGAAAAACTCCCTCTCAAACAGAAATGGTGTGATTTCCTGCTGGACCTGTACTCAAATGATCCTAAAACAGGTCTGAGTCTCCTTCCATCATTACAGTCAGTTTTCCAGTCAGCTCCTGCAGTCTGGATCATAAACCTCTCAGAGAGAAAGAGCTCCATCCTCCTGGAAGTGCTGAAACTCCAATCAGAGAAGAAACAAGTGGAGCTGAGAGGCTGCTCAGATGAAGAGAGTGAAGTGAGGAGTTTCCTACAGTGTCTGCCTTATATCTCACAGCTCAGGTAAGTCAGACAAATACTGTATATTTAATAATATTATATGTTGCATCTTTAAGAAGAGGTTTGTCAAAAATCAATCTTAATAATCACCTGGGTTTTAAATGTTAATTGACGGTCATTTACAAATGAACATAATGTAGAAACAGATGAATTAAATGTCTCAGTTCAGTAATTATTTAGTATCACAGTCTTCTGTCTTTATGAGAATAATGAGATGATATGAATAATAATAACAACAATGTAGCTCTGAGACAACAACAAAGTCCTGCTAATACTTTCTTATACAGGAAATAAAAACATATACAGAAATGAAACACCTGCAGTTAAAACTGATATTGGCTTTTTGTAAATCTCAGCATCTTAAAAATAACAAATAGAAACATTAAAACTAAATATTTTCGTACATATAAAATAATTAACCTCTCTTTCAATAAAAGAAAAAGTAAATAAATTCTCTATTTATCTTCCTTTTTATCTGAAGCCTGAGTGAACTTGACTGACTGTGATGAAACTTGTACCAGCTGTTGAGAGAGCAGCACATTAAGATTTCAGACATCTATGAATCATCATTTAGAGTCACCAGAGACAGATGGAGTGAAGAACAACTGTTATTTACACGGCTGTCATCTCAGGAGCAAACAGAAGCATTGCATCATGGGATTTTCCGTAACTATTGTTCATGATATGGACTATAGATGCTGTTGTTCCACTGTGTATATTTATATAATGTAAATATATTTAATATTTAAAACTTATACACAAAGTCAAATTCCATAAAGTGAAGAAAACCACGAGGAAACCAATCAGCAGAGACTTCAGACTCAGGATCAGTGTTTGTGTTGTGAGTCAGTAAAAGTCCTAAAATGATGTTCTGCTCTGATGAAAGATGTGTGTAACTCTTGTGTTGTCCTCCAGGGTCAAAATTAACACTTTTTAGACATATTTTTTTTACTTTTTGTTGCTTTTTACAACGTTTTTGGCACTTTTTTCCCATTACCACCAGTATATTCACCACTAGAACCAACATATTAACACTAGTTGAACAATCATTTTAGGATTTCATGGTCAATAAACCTCATTTATATGTTATCTCATTTTTGTGTTAGAAAAAAGCAGAAATTATGAATGATTTGGACTAACAGTTAAGATCAGAGAAACAAAGGTAATGGATAATAGAGCCCGACCGATAAAGGATTTTTAAGGCCGATATTGATATAAAATATTTGGTGATTTAAAAATCTAATATTCCAATATATCTGCCGATATACTGTATATATTTTTTTAAATCAAGAAATGCGTAACAAAACATAAACAGATTTCCCTAACATTACTTATTTGTAGTTATTTATGAGTTCTCATTAAAATAATATGATAATTCAGTTTAAAAATAAACTAGTTTTTTTATTGTCACAACAGAACATCAAAATATATTAAAGTTCTGTTAAATAAAATGTGTAAAAATACAAACTTAAAGGAACACGCCGACTCATTGGGAATTTAGCTTATTCACCGTAACCCCCAGAGTAAGACAAGTCGATACATACCCTTCTCATCTCCGTGCGTGCTGTAACACTGTCTGACGGCTCCAGCATTAGCTTAGCCCAGCACAGATCCTGCAGGTAACTGGTTCCAACTAGCCTACTGCTCCAAATTGTGACAAAAGTGACAAAATAACGCCAACATGTTCCTATTTACATGTTGTGATTTGTAGAGTTACAGCGTGTACAAAAAACAACGTAACATGAGACACAGCCGTCTTCTAACAGTAAACAAACCGGGAACTATATTCTCAGACAGGCTTGCTGCGAGCATATCACTCCGCCCAAGTACTATATTCTTCCGCCTGAGAATATAGTTCCCGGTTTGTTTACAGTTAGAAGACGGCTGTGTCTCATGTTACGTTGTTTTTTTGTACACGCTGCGACTCTATAAATCACAACATGTAAATAGGAACATGTTGGCGTTATTTTGTCACTTATTCGGAGCAGTAGGACTACTGGAACCATTCACCTGCATGTTCAGTGCTGGCCTGATGCCGCTGGAGCCGTCAGACAGCATTACAGCACGCACGGAGATGAGAAGGGTATGTATGGACTTGTCTAACTCTGGGGGTTACGGTGAATAAGCTAAATTCCCAATAAGTCGGCGTGTTCCTTTTAAGATATGAAACTGAAAGGGTTAAAAACAGGGAGGTTGTAGAGCCCTCTGGTGGACAAACTATACAACGGCAGGACTCAGAACATGGTTGAAGGGGGTTTTCTCAGTTTTTATTTTATTTTTTAAATATTCATTTATCGGCTATTACAAATACCGATAGTTTGGAAAATGTCTAATATCGGCCCGCTGATATATCAGTCGGGCTCTAATGGATAATTACAGACATGTCAAAGTTTAGTCAGGATAACGCTATAAAATGTAATAAAACACCCAAAATTCAATGAAAGTAGAGATCTGATCCTTAAAGCTGTTGTAGGTAAGATTGTGAAGATCCAGGACTTTGCCAACAAATTTGAACATTGACAACTTCTCAGTCCCTCCCCCCTTTCTGCTGAAGTCCAAACCGTCTCCTAAGTCCCTCCCACACAAGGGAGTTTGACACAACTGCCGGCATGTCAGACAACATTTTCAGTAACTAGCTAAACACTAACACAATGTTAACTTTACTCACCAACAGTAAAACGATGCTAACTAGCATGCTACCGTTAGCCATTTCAGCATCATATCAGACCGACCACTGTGCAAACGTTACTATCATCCTCACCAACGTAGCTTTGTGGGCTTTTGACTACTAATAACCAAGTGAAAGATAAATCATTCATGGTAATTATGTTACCTGTCGAGAAGAAATGTGGCTACATCTGCAGCTCACGCCACCTCTGAAAAGCCACTCCAATATTCACCTGAGTTTTGGGAAACCTTTCTGCAGCTCATGCGTGGGGAGGGGGGAGGGGAGAATGCTATTATATGCGTGTGTGTGCCTGAGCAGTGATTGACACGCAGATAGACCCCCCGTGGCCCTGATTGGAGAAAATCAACCGGGAGCGGTGGAAGTTTGCCAATCACACTACAGGCTGTAGGAGGTACCAGAGGAGCTGGATTTATTTTATATTACATAATTCATGTAGTTCTACTGGAACATAGGGTCAGTTTCAGCAAATATGAGATATGGTTACTTTTTTTAAGATTTACCTACTGCATCTTTAATTTCACTTGTGAAGAGCGTTTTATGGACCCATCCACGTTATTTTGGGGCAATATGGTTGAAAGAAACCCAAATTTCTGATATAGAAACTTTAAAAACGGGTCAAATTTGACCCGAGGACAACAGGAGGGTTAAAGTTTAGATTAATCATTTTATACAGAACAGACATGTTCAAGATGGAGTCCATCAGTAGTTTGTTGTTGTATTTATGCAGCTGAGATCAAATCATTACAAAATGTTTCCTTTTATTATTTCAGTGTTCCTCGGCGGTCAGATCGTTCTAAAGAAATCAGGATCTTTGTGAATCTGTTCTGTGCAGCAGCAGAGAGAGAACAGCAGACAGGAGAGAAGACACTGGAGCTGTTATCATCAGTGTGCAGATACAAAATATTCTCTTTTAAAGACTGGGATGATGATGATGAATATCAGAGTAATTTCCTGCTGGATCTGTACTCCCACCTGAAGGACTATGAGACTAAAACAGGTCTGAGTCTCCTTCCATCATTACAGTCAGTTTTCCAGTCAGCTCCTGCAGTCTGGATCATAAACCTCTCAGAGAGAAAGAGCTCCATCCTCCTGGAAGTGCTGAAACTCCAATCAGAGAAGAAACAAGTGGAGCTGAGAGGCTGCTCAGATGAAGAGAGTGAAGTGAGGAGTTTCCTACAGTGTCTGCCTTATATCTCACAGCTCAGGTAAGTCAGACAAATACTGTATATTTAATAATAATATGTTGCTTCTTTAAGAAGAGGTTTGTCAAAAATCCATCTTAATAATCACCTGGGTTTTAAATGTTAATTGACGGCCATTTACAAATGAACATAATGTAGAAACAGATGAATTAAATGTCTCAGTTCAGTAATTATTTAGTATCACAGTCTTCTGTCTTTATGAGAATAATGAGATGATATGAATAATAATAACAAAAATGTAGCTCTGAGACAACAACAAAGTCCTGCTAATACTTTCTTATACAGGAAATAAAAACATATACAGAAATGAAACACCTGCAGTTAAAACTGATATTGGCTTTTTGTAAATCTCAGCATCTTAAAAATAACAAATAGAAACATTAAAACTAAATATTTTTGTACATATAAAATAATTAACCTCTCTTTCAATAAAAGAAAAAGTAAATAAATTCTCCATTTATCTTCCTTTTTATCTGAAGCCTGAGTGAACTTGACTGACTGTGATGAAACTTGTACCAGCTGTTGAGAGAGCAGCACATTAAGATTTCAGACATCTATGAATCATCATTTAGAGTCACCAGAGACAGATGGAGTGAAGAACAACTGTTATTTACACAGCTGTCATCTCAGGAGCAAAGAGAAGCATTGCATCATGGGATTTTCTGTAACTATTGTTCATGATATGGACTCTAGATGCTGTTGTTCCACTGTGTATATTTATATAATGTAAATATATTTAACATTTAAACTCACACGCAAAGTCAAATTCCATAAAGTGAAGAAAACCACGAGGAAACCAATCAGCAGAGACTTCAGACTCAGGATCAGTGTTTGTGAGTCAGTAAAAGTCCTAAAATGATGTTCTGCTCTGATGAAAGATGTGTGTAACTCTTGTGTTGTCCTCCAGGGTCAAAATCAACACTTTTTAAACATCTTGTTTTTACTTTTTGTTGCTTTTTACAACGTTTTTGGCACTTTTTTCCCCATTACCACCAGTATATTCACCACTAGATCCAACTTATTAACACTAGTTGAACAATCATTTTAGGATTTCATGGTCAATAAACCTCATTTATATGATGTTATCTCCTTTTTGTGTTAGAAAAAAGCAGAAATTATGAATGATTTGGACTAACAGTTAAGATCAGAGAAACAAAGGTAATGGATAATAGAGCCCGACCGATAAAGGATTTTTAAGGCCGATATTGATATAAAATATTTGGTGATTTAAAAATCTAATATTCCAATATATCTGCCGATATACTGTATATATTTTTTTTAAATCAAGAAATGCGTAACAATACATAAACAGATTTCCCTAACATTACTTATTTGTAGTTATTTATGAGTTCTCATTAAAATAATATGATAATTCAGTTTAAAAATAAACTAGTTTTTTTATTGTCACAACAGAACATCAAAATATATTAAAGTTCTGTTAAATAAAATGTGTAAAAATACAAACTTAAGATATGAAACTGAAAGGGTTAAAAACAGGGAGGTTGTAGAGCCCTCTGGTGGACAAACTATACAACGCCAGCACTCAGAACATGGTTGAAGGGGGTTTCGTCAGATTTTATTTTATTTTTTAAATATTCATTTATCGGCTATTAGAAATACCGATACCGATAGTTTGGAAAATGCATAATATCGGCCCGCTGATATATTAGTCGGGCTCTAATGGATAATTACAGACATGTCAAAGTTTAGTCAGGATAACGCTATAAAATGTAATAAAACACCCAAAACGCTGTTATATGCGTGTGTGTGCCTGAGCAGTGATTGACACGCAGATAGACCCCCCCGTGGTCCTGATTGGAGAAAATCAACCGGGAGCGGTGGAAGTTTGCCAATCACACTACAGGCTGTAGGAGGTACCAGAGGAGCTGGATTTATTTTATATTACATAATTCATGTAGTTCTACTGGAACATAGGGTCAGTTTCAGCAAATATGAGATATGGTTAGTTTTTTAAGATTTACCTACTGCATCTTTAATTTCACTTGTGAAGAGCGTTTTATGGACCCATCCACGTTATTTTGGGGCAATATGGTTGAAAGAAACCCAAATTTCTGATATAGAAACTTTGAAAACTGGTCAAATTTGACCCGAGGACAACAGGAGGGTTAAAGTTTAGATTAATCATTTTATACAGAACAGACATGTTCAAGATGGAGTCCATCAGTAGTTTGTTGTTGTATTTATGCAGCTGAGATCAAATCATCACAAAATGTTTCCTTTTATTATTTCAGTGTTCCTCGGCGGTCAGATCGTTCTAAAGAAATCAGGTTCTTTGTGAATCTGTTGTGTGCAGCAGCAGAGAGAGAACAGCAGACAGGAGAGAAGACACTGGAGCTGTTATCATCAGTGTGCAGATACAAAACATTCCCTTTTAAAGATGATAATGATGAATATCGGAGTGATTTCCTGCTGGATCTGTGCTCCCACCTGAAGGACTATGAGACTAAAACAGGTCTGAGTCTCCTTCCATCATTACAGTCAGTTTTCCAGTCAGCTCCTGCAGTCTGGATCATAAACCTCTCAGAGAGAAAGAGCTCCATCCTCCTGGAAGTGCTGAAACTCCAATCAGAGAAGAAACAAGTGGAGCTGACAGACTGCTCAGATGAAGAGAGTGAAGTGAGGAGTTTCCTACAGTGTCTGCCTTATATCTCACAGCTCAGGTAAGTCAGACAAATACTGTATATTTAATAATAATATGTTGCTTCTTTAAGAAGAGGTTTGTCAAAAATCCATCTTAATAATCACCTGGGTTTTAAATGTTAATTGACGGCCATTTACAAATGAACATAATGTAGAAACAGATGAATTAAATGTCTCAGTTCAGTAATTATTTAGTATCACAGTCTTCTGTCTTTATGAGAATAATGAGATGATATGAATAATAACAACAATGTAGCTCTGAGACAACAACAAAGTCCTGCTAATACTTTCTTATACAGGAAATAAAAACATATACAGAAATGAAACACCTGCAGTTAAAACTGATATTGGCTTTTTGTAAATCTCAGCATCTTAAAAATAACAAATAGAAACATTAAAACTAAATATTTTTGTACATATAAAATAATTAACCTCTCTTTCAATAAAAGAAAAAGTAAATAAATTCTCCATTTATCTTCCTTTTTATCTGAAGCCTGAGTGAACTTGACTGACTGTGATGAAACTTGTACCAGCTGTTGAGAGAGCAGCACATTAAGATTTCAGACATCTATGAATCATCATTTAGAGTCACCAGAGACAGATGGAGTGAAGAACAACTGTTATTTACACGGCTGTCATCTCAGGAGCAAAGAGAAGCATTGCATCATGGGATTTTCTGTAACTATTGTTCATGATGTGGACTCTAGATGCTGTTGTTCCACTGTGTATATTTATGTAATGTAAATATATTTAACATTTAAACTCACGCAAAAGTCAAATTCCATAAAGTGAAGAAAACCACGAGGAAACCAATCAGCAGAGATTTCAGACTCAGGATCAGTGTTTGTGTTGTGAGTCAGTAAAAGTCCTAAAATGATGTTCTGCTCTGATGAAAGATGTGTGTAACTCTTGTGTTGTCCTCCAGGGTCAAAATTAACACTTTTTAGACACTTTTTAACTTTCTGTTGCTTTTTACAACGTTTTTGCCACTTTTTTCCCAATTACCACCAGTATATTCACCACTAGAACCAACATATTAACACTAGTTAAACAATCATTTTAGGACTTCATGGTCAATAAACCTCATTTATATGATGTTATCTCATTTTTGTGTTAGAAAAAAGCAGAAATTATGAATGATTTGGACTAACAGTTAAGATCAGAGAAACAAAGGTAATGGATAATAAAGCCCGACCGATAAAGGATTTTTAAGGCCGATATTGATATAAAATATTTGGAGATTTAAAAATCCAATATTCCAATATATCTGCCGATATACTGTTTATATTTTTTAAATCAAGAAATGCGTAACAAAACATAAACAGATTTCCGTAACATTACTTATTTGTAGTTATTTATGAGTTCTCATTAAAATAATATGATAATTCAGTTTAAAAATAAACTAGTTTTTTTATTGTCACAACAGAATATCAAAATATATTAAAGTTCTGTTAAATAAAATGTGTAAAAATACAAACTTAAGATATGAAACTGAAAGGGTTAAAAACAGGGAGGTTGTAGAGCCCTCTGGTGGACAAACTATACAACAGCAGCACTCAGAACATGGTTGAAGGGGGTTTCGTCAGTTTTTATTTTATTTTTTAAATATTCATTTATCGGCTATTAGAAATACCGATGCCTAATATCGGCCCGCTGATATATCAGTCGGGCTCTAATGGATAATTACAGACATGTCAAAGTTTAGTCAGGATAACGCTATAAAATGTAATAAAACACCCAAAATTCAATGAAAGTAGAGATCTGATCCTTAAAGCTGTTGTAGGTGAGATTGTGAAGATCCAGGACTTTGCCAACAAATTTGAACATTGACAACTTCTCAGTCCCTCCCCCCTTTCTGCTGAAGTCCAAACTGTCTCCTAAGTCCCTCCCACACAAGGGAGTTTGACACAACTGCCGGCATGTCAGACAACATTTTCAGTAACTAGCTAAACACTAACACAATGTTAACTTTACTCACCAACAGTAAAACGATGCTAACTAGCAGGCTACCGTTAGCCATTTCAGCATCATATCAGACCGACCACTGTGCAAACGTTACTATCATCCTCACCAACGTAGCTTTGTGGGCTTTTGACTACTAATAACCAAGTGAAAGATAAATCATTCATGGTAATTATGTTACCTGTCGAGAAGAAATGTGGCTACATCTGCAGCTCACGCCACCTCTGAAAAGCCACTCCAATATTCACCTGAGTTTTGGGAAACCTTTCTGCAGCTCATGCGTGGGGGGGGGGGGGGAGAACGCTGTTATATGCGTGTGTGTGCCTGAGCAGTGATTGACACGCAGATAGACCCCCCCCCGGCCCTGATTGGAGAAAATCAACCGGGAGCGGTGGAAGTTTGCCAATCACACTACAGGCTGTAGGAGGTACCAGAGGAGCTGGATTTATTTTATATTACATAATTCATGTAGTTCTACTGGAACATAGGGTCAGTTTCAGCAAATATGAGATATGGTTAGTTTTTTAAGATTTACCTACTGCATCTTTAATTTCACTTGTGAAGAGCGTTTTATGGACCCATCCACGTTATTTTGGGGCAATATGGTTGAAAGAAACCCAAATTTCTGATATAGAAACTTTAAAAACGGGTCAAATTTGACCCGAGTACAACAGGAGGGTTAAAGTTTAGATTAATCATTTTATACAGAACAGACATGTTCAAGATGGAGTCCATCAGTAGTTTGTTGTTGTATTTATGCAGCTGAGATCAAATCATTACAAAATGTTTCCTTTTATTATTTCAGTGTTCCTTGGCGGTTAGATCTTTCTAAAGAAATCAGGTTCTTTGTGAATCTGTTCTGTGCAGCAGCAGAGAGAGAACAGCAGACAGGAGAGAAGACACTGGAGCTGTTATCATCAGTGTGTAGATACAAAACATTCCCTTTAAAATATGAGTATTATGATGAATATCGGAGTAATTTCCTGCTGGATCTGTACTCCCACCTGAAGGACTGTGAGACTAAAACAGGTCTGAGTCTCCTTCCATCATTACAGTCAGTTTTCCAGTCAGCTCCTGCAGTCTGGATCATAAACCTCTCAGAGAGAAAGAGCTCCATCCTCCTGGAAGTGCTGAAACTCCAATCAGAGAAGAAACAAGTGGAGCTGACAGGCTGCTCAGATGAAGAGAGTGAAGTGAGGAGTTTCCTACAGTGTCTGCCTTATATCTCACAGCTCAGGTAAGTCAGACAAATACTGTATATTTAATAATAATATGTTGCTTCTTTAAGAAGAGGTTTGTAAAAATCCTTCTTAATAATCACCTGAGTTTTAAATGTTAATTGACGGCCATTTACAAATGAACATAATGTAGAAACAGATGAATTAAATGTCTCAGTTCAGTAATTATTTAGTATCACAGTCTTCTGTCTTTATGAGAATAATGAGATGATATGAATAATAATAACAACAATGTAGCTCTGAGACAACAACAAAGTCCTGCTAATACTTTCTTATACAGGAAATAAAAACATATACAGAAATGAAACACCTGCAGTTAAAACTGATATTGGCTTTTTGTAAATCTCAGCATCTTAAAAATAACAAATAGAAACATTAAAACTAAATATTTTCGTACATATAAAATAATTAACCTCTCTTTCAATAAAAGAAAAAGTAAATAAATTCTCCATTTATCTTCCTTTTTATCTGAAGCCTGAGTGAACTTGACTGACTGTGATGAAACTTGTACCAGCTGTTGAGAGAGCAGCACATTAAGATTTCAGACATCTATGAATCATCATTTAGAGTCACCAGAGACAGATGGAGTGAAGAACAACTGTTATTTACACGGCTGTCATCTCAGGAGCAAAGAGAAGCATTGCATCATGGGATTTTCTGTAACTATTGTTCATGATATGGACTCTAGATGCTGTTGTTCCACTGTGTATATTTATATAATGTAAATATATTTAATATTTAAAACTTATACACAAAGTCAAATTCCATAAAGTGAAGAAAACCACGAGGAAACCAATCAGCAGAGATTTCAGACTCAGGATCAGTGTTTGTGTTGTGAGTCAGTAAAAGTCCTAAAATGATGTTCTGCTCTGATGAAAGATGTGTGTAACTCTTGTGTTGTCCTCCAGGGACAAAATTAACACTTTTTAGACACTTTTTAACTTTCTGTTGCTTTTTAAAACGTTTTTGGCACTTTTTTCCCCATTACCACCAGTATATTCACCACTAGAACCAACATATTAACACTAGTTAAACAATCATTTTAGGATTTCATGGTCAATAAACCTCATTTATATGTTATCTCATTTTTGTGTTAGAAAAAAGCAGAAATTATGAATGATTTGGACTAACAGTTAAGATCAGAGAAACAAAGGTAATGGATAATAGAGCCCGACCGATAAAGGATTTTTAAGGCCGATATTGATATAAAATATTTGGTGATTTAAAAATCTAATATTCCAATATATCTGCCGATATACTGTATATATTTTTTTAAATCAAGAAATGCGTAACAAAACATAAACAGATTTCCCTAACATTACTTATTTGTAGTTATTTATGAGTTCTCATTAAAATAATATGATAATTCATTTTAAAAATAAACTAGTTTTTTTATTGTCACAACAGAACATCAAAATATATTAAAGTTCTGTTAAATAAAATGTGTAAAAATACAAACTTAAGATATGAAACTGAAAGGGTTAAAAACAGGGAGGTTGTAGAGCCCTCTGGTGGACAAACTATACAACGGCAGCACTCAGAACATGGTTGAAGAGGGTCTCGTCAGTTTTTATTTTTTAAATATTCATTTATCGGCTATTATAAATACCGATACCGATAGTTTGGAAAATGCCTAATATCGGCCCGCTGATATATCAGTCGGGCTCTAATGGATAATTACAGACATGTCAAAGTTTAGTCAGGATAACGCTATAAAATGTAATAAAACACCCAAAATTCAATGAAAGTAGAGATCTGATCCTTAAAGCTGTTGTAGGTAAGATTGTGAAGATCCAGGACTTTGCCAACAAATTTGAACATTGACAACTTCTCAGTCCCTCCCCCCTTTCTGCTGAAGTCCAAACCGTCTCCTAAGTCCCTCCCACACAAGGGAGTTTGACACAACTGCCGGCATGTCAGACAACATTTTCAGTAACTAGCTAAACACTAACACAATGTTAACTTTACTCACCAACAGTAAAACGATGCTAACTAGCAGGCTACCGTTAGCCATTTCAGCATCATATCAGACCGACCACTGTGCAAACGTTACTATCATCCTCACCAACGTAGCTTTGTGGGCTTTTGACTACTAATAACCAAGTGAAAGATAAATCATTCATGGTAATTATGTTACCTGTCGAGAAGAAATGTGGCTACATCTGCAGCTCACGCCACCTCTGAAAAGCCACTCCAATATTCACCTGAGTTTTGGGAAACCTTTCTGCAGCTCATGCGTGGGGAGGGGGGAGGGGAGAACATGTTATATGCGTGTGTGTGCCTGAGCAGTGATTGACACGCAGATAGACCCCCCCCCGTGGCCCTGATTGGAGAAAATCAACCGGGAGCGTTGGAAGTTTGCCAATCACACTACAGGCTGTAGGAGGTACCAGAGGAGCTGGATTTATTTTATATTACATAATTCATGTAGTTCTACTGGAACATAGGGTCAGTTTCAGCAAATATGAGATATGGTTAGTTTTTTAAGATTTACCTACTGCATCTTTAATTTCACTTGTGAAGAGCGTTTTATGGACCCATCCACGTTATTTTGGGGCAATATGGTTGAAAGAAACCCAAATTTCTGATATAGAAACTTTAAAAACGGGTCAAATTTGACCCGAGGACAACAGGAGGGTTAAAGTTTAGATTAATCATTTTATACAGAACAGACATGTTCAAGATGGAGTCCATCAGTAGTTTGTTGTTGTATTTATGCAGCTGAGATCAAATCATCACAAAATGTTTCCTTTTATTATTTCAGTTATGATCCTGGTTGGTCAGATCGTTCTAAAGAAATCAGGTTCTTTGTGAATCTGTTGTGTGCAGCAGCAGAGAGAGAACAGCAGACAGGAGAGAAGACACTGGAGCTGTTATCATCAGTGTGCAGATACAAAACATTCCCTTTTAAAGATGAGGAGGATGATGATGATGATGACTTAAAGGAATATCAGAGTGATTTCCTTCTGGATCTGTGCTCCCACCTGAAGGACTATGAGACTGAAACAGGTCTGAGTCTCCTTCCATCATTACAGTCAGTTTTCCAGTCAGCTCGTGCAGTCTGGATCATAAACCTCTCAGAGAGAAAGATCTCCATCCTCCTGGAAGTGCTGAAACTCCAATCAGAGAAGAAACAAGTGGAGCTGAGAGGCTGCTCAGATGAAGAGAGTGAAGTGAGGAGTTTCCTACAGTGTCTGCCTTATATCTCACAGCTCAGGTACGTCAGACAAATACTGTATATTTAATAATAATATGTTGCTTCTTTAAGAAGAGGTTTGTCAAAAATCCTTCTTATTAATCTCCTGGGTTTTAAATGTTAATTGACTGACTGTGATGAAACTTGTACCAGCTGTTGAGAGAGCAGCACATTAAGATTTCAGACATCTATGAATCATCATTTAGAGTCACCAGAGACAGATGGAGTGAAGAACAACTGTTATTTACACGGCTGTCATCTCAGGAGAAAAGAGAAGCATTGCATCATGGGATTTTCTGTAACTATTGTTCATGATATGGACTCTAGATGCTGTTGTTCCACCGTGTATATTTATGTAATGTAAATATATTTAACATTTAAACTCACACGCAAAGTCAAATTCCATAAAGTGAAGAAAACCACGAGGAAACCAATCAGCAGAGATTTCAGACTCAGGATCAGTGTTTGTGTTGTGAGTCAGTAAAAGTCCTAAAATGATGTTCTGCTCTGATGAAAGATGTGTGTAACTCTTGTGTTGTCCTCCAGGGTCAAAATTAACACTTTTTAGATACTTTTTAACTTTCTGTTGCTTTTTACAACGTTTTTGCCACTTTTTTCCCAATTACCACCAGTATATTCACCACTAGAACCAACATATTAACACTAGTTGAACAATCATTTTAGGAATTCATGGTCAATAAACCTCATTTATATGATGTTATCTCATTTTTGTGTTAGAAAAAAGCAGAAATTATGAATGATTTGGACTAACAGTTAAGATCAGAGAAACAAAGGTAATGGATAATAGAGCCCGACCGATAAAGGATTTTTAAGGCCGATATTGATATAAAATATTTGGAGATTTAAAAATCCAATATTCCAATATATCTGCCGATATACTGTTTATATTTTTTAAATCAAGAAATGCGTAACAAAACATAAACAGATTTCCGTAACATTACTTATTTGTAGTTATTTATGAGTTCTCATTAAAATAATATGATAATTCAGTTTAAAAATAAACTAGTTTTTTTATTGTCACAACAGAACATCAAAATATATTAAAGTTCTGTTAAATAAAATGTGTAAAAATACAAACTTAAGATATGAAACTGAAAGGGTTAAAAACAGGGAGGTTGTAGAGCGTCCTCTGGTGGACAAACTATACAACGGCAGCACTCAGAACATGGTTGAAGGGGGTCTCGTCAGTTTTTATTTTATTTTTTAAATATTCATTTATCGGCTATTATAAATACCGATAGTTTGGAAAATGCCTAATATCGGCCCGCTGATATATCAGTCGGGCTCTAATGGATAATTACAGACATGTCAAAGTTTAGTCAGGATAACGCTATAAAATGTAATAAAACACCCAAAATTCAATGAAAGTAGAGATCTGATCCTTAAAGCTGTTGTAGGTAAGATTGTGAAGATCCAGGACTTTGCCAACAAATTTGAACATTGACAACTTCTCAGTCCCTCCCCCCTTTCTGCTGAAGTCCAAACCGTCTCCTAAGTCCCTCCCACACAAGGGAGTTTGACACAACTGCCGGCATGTCAGACAACATTTTCAGTAACTAGCTAAACACTAACACAATGTTAACTTTACTCACCAACAGTAAAACGATGCTAACTAGCAGGCTACCGTTAGCCATTTCAGCATCATATCAGACCGACCACTGTGCAAACGTTACTATCATCCTCCCCAACGTAGCTTTGTGGGCTTTTGACTACTAATAACCAAGTGAAAGATAAATCATTCATGGTAATTATGTTACCTGTCGAGAAGAAACGTGGCTACATCTGCAGCTCACGCCACCTCTGAAAAGCCACTCCAATATTCACCTGAGTTTTGGGAAACCTTTCTGCAGCTCATGCGTGGGGAGGGGGGAGGGGAGAACGCTGTTATATGCGTGTGTGTGCCTGAGCAGTGATTGACACGCAGATAGACCCCCCCGTGGCCCTGATTGGAGAAAATCAACCGGGAGCGGTGGAAGTTTGCCAATCACACTACAGGCTGTAGGAGGTACCAGAGGAGCTGGATTTATTTTATATTACATAATTCATGTAGTTCTACTGGAATATAGGGTCAGTTTCAGCAAATATGAGATATGGTTAGTTTTTTAAGATTTACCTACTGCATCTTTAATTTCACTTGTGAAGAGCGTTTTATGGACCCATCCACGTTATTTTGGGGCAATATGGTTGAAAGAAACCCAAATTTCTGATATAGAAACTTTAAAAACGGGTCAAATTTGACCCGAGTACAACAGGAGGGTTAAAGTTTAGATTAATCATTTTATACAGAACAGACATGTTCAAGATGGAGTCCATCAGTAGTTTGTTGTTGTATTTATGCAGCTGAGATCAAATCATCACAAAATGTTTCCTTTTATTATTTCAGTGTTCCTTGGCGGTCAGATCTTTCAGAAGAAATCAGGTTCTTTGTGAATCTGTTCTGTGCAGCAGCAGAGAGAGAACAGCAGACAGGAGAGAAGACACTGGAGCTGTTATCATCAGTGTGCAGATACAAAACATTCCCTTTTAAATATGATGATGATGAATATCAGAGTGATTTCCTGCTGGATCTGTACTCCCACCTGAAGGACTATGAGACTAAAACAGGTCTGAGTCT
This sequence comes from Perca flavescens, assembly GCF_004354835.1. Classification (NCBI taxonomy): domain Eukaryota; kingdom Metazoa; phylum Chordata; class Actinopteri; order Perciformes; family Percidae; genus Perca; species Perca flavescens. The sequence goes on along the minus strand of NC_041354.1, from coordinate 3,250,065 downwards.
CCTTCCATCATTACAGTCAGTTTTCCAGTCAGCTCGTGCAGTCTGGATCATAAACCTCTCAGAGAGAAAGAGCTCCATCCTCCTGGAAGTGCTGAAACTCCAATCAGAGAAGAAACAAGTGGAGCTGACAGGCTGCTCAGATGAAGAGAGTGAAGTGAGGAGTTTCCTACAGTGTCTGCCTTATATCTCACAGCTCAGGTAAGTCAGACAAATACTGTATATTTAATAATAATATGTTGCTTCTTTAAGAAGAGGTTTGTCAAAAATCCTTCTTAATAATCACCTGGGTTTTAAATGTTAATTGACGGCCATTTACAAATGAACATAATGTAGAAACAGATGAATTAAATGTCTCAGTTCAGTAATTATTTAGTATCACAGTCTTCTATTTTTATGAGAATAATGAGATGATATGAATAATAATAACAACAATGTAGCTCTGAGACAACAACAAAGTCCTGCTAATACTTTCTTATACAGGAAATAAAAACATATACAGAAATGAAACACCTGCAGTTAAAACTGATATTGGCTTTTTGTAAATCTCAGCATCTTAAAAATAACAAATAGAAACATTAAAACTAAATATTTTCGTACATATAAAATAATTAACCTCTCTTTCAATAAAAGAAAAAGTAAATAAATTCTCCATTTATCTTCCTTTTTATCTGAAGCCTGAGTGAACTTGACTGACTGTGATGAAACTTGTACCAGCTGTTGAGAGAGCAGCACATTAAGATTTCAGACATCTATGAATCATCATTTAGAGTCACCAGAGACAGATGGAGTGAAGAACAACTGTTATTTACACGGCTGTCATCTCAGGAGCAAAGAGAAGCATTGCATCATGGGATTTTCTGTAACTATTGTTCATGATGTGGACTCTAGATGCTGTTGTTCCACTGTGTATATTTATGTAATGTAAATATATTTAACATTTAAACTCACACGCAAAGTCAAATTCCATAAAGTGAAGAAAACCACGAGGAAACCAATCAGCAGAGATTTCAGACTCAGGATCAGTGTTTGTGTTGTGAGTCAGTAAAAGTCCTAAAATGATGTTCTGCTCTGATGAAAGATGTGTGTAACTCTTGTGTTGTCCTCCAGGGTCAAAATTAACACTTTTTAAACATCTTGTTTTTACTTTTTGTTGCTTTTTACAACGTTTTTGGCACTTTTTTCCCCATTACCACCAGTATATTCACCACTAGAACCAACATATTAACACTAGTTGAACAATCATTTTAGGATTTCATGGTCAATAAACCTCATTTATATGATGTTATCTCATTTTTGTGTTAGAAAAAAGCAGAAATTATGAATGATTTGGACTAACAGTTAAGATCAGAGAAACAAAGGTAATGGATAATAGAGCCCGACCGATAAAGGATTTTTAAGGCCGATATTGATATAAAATATTTGGTGATTTAAAAATCTAATATTCCAATATATCTGCCGATATACTGTATATATTTTTTAAATCAAGAAATGCGTAACAAAACATAAACAGATTTCCCTAACATTACTTATTTGTAGTTATTTATGAGTTCTCATTAAAATAATATGATAATTCAGTTTAAAAATAAACTAGTTTTTTATTGTCACAACAGAACATCAAAATATATTAAAGTTCTGTTAAATAAAATGTGTAAAAATACAAACTTAAGATATGAAACTGAAAGGGTTAAAAACAGGGAGGTTGTAGAGCCCTCTGGTGGACAAACTATACAACGGCAGCACTCAGAACATGGTTGAAGGGGGTTCGTCAGTTTTTATTTTAAAATTTATTTTATAAATACCGATATTTTTTAAATGCCTAATATCGGCCCGCTGATATCATTTATAATTACAGACATGTCAAAATTTAGAAATAACGATATAAAATGTAATAAAACACCCAAAATTCAATGTTTGAAAATGTTGTAGGTAATTGTGAAGATCCAGGACTTTGCCAAATTTGAACTTGATAACTATCAGTCCCTCCCCTTTCTGCTGAAGTCCAAACCGCTCCTAAGTCCCTCCCAATTTGACACAACTGGATGTCAATTTTCACAGACATGTCAAAACAGTTTAGTCAGGATATATCAGACCGACCACTGTGCAAAAACTATCATCCTCCCCAACGTAGCTTTGTGGGCTTTTTATACTACTAATAACCAAGTGAAAGATAAATCATTCATGGTAATTATGTTACCTGTGAAGAAATGTGGCTGAGCAGTCACGCCACCTTGAAAAGCCACTCCAATATTCACCTGAGTTTTTAAACCTTTCTGCAGCCATGCGTGGGGAGGGGGAGGGAGAAAATGTCCTGATTGACACGCAGAGAAAATCAACCGGGGAGCGGTGGAAGTTTGCCAATCACACTACAGGCTGTAGGAGGTACCAGAGGAGCTGGATTTATTTTATATTACATAATTCATGTAGTTCTACTGGAACATAGGGTCAGTTTCAGCAAATATGAGATATGGTTAGTTTTTTAAGATTTACCTACTGCATCTTTAATTTCACTTGTGAAGAGCGTTTTATGGACCCATCCACGTTATTTTGGGGCAATATGGTTGAAAGAAACCCAAATTTCTGATATAGAAACTTTAAAAACGGGTCAAATTTGACCCGAGGACAACAGGAGGATTAAAGTTTAGATTAATCATTTTATACAGAACAGACATGTTCAAGATGGAGTCCATCAGTAGTTTGTTGTTGTATTTATGCAGCTGAGATCAAATCATCACAAAATGTTTCCTTTTATTATTTCAGTGTTCCTCGGTGGTCAGATCTTTCAGAAGAAATCAGGTTCTTTGTGAATCTGTTCTGTGCAGCAGCAGAGAGAGAACAGCAGACAGGAGAGAAGACACTGGAGCTGTTATCATCAGTGTGCAGATACAACACATTCCCTTTTAAATATGAGGAGGAGGATGATTATGATGACTTAAAGAAATATCAGAGTGATTTCCTGCTGGATCTGTGCTCCCACCTGAAGGACTGTGAGACTAAAACAGGTCTGAGTCTCCTTCCATCATTACAGTCAGTTTTCCAGTCAGCTCCTGCAGTCTGGATCATAAACCTCTCAGAGAGAAAGAGCTCCATCCTCCTGGAAGTGCTGAAACTCCAATCAGAGAAGAAACAAGTGGAGCTGAGAGGCTGCTCAGATGAAGAGAGTGAAGTGAGGAGTTTCCTACAGTGTCTGCCTTATATCTCACAGCTCAGGTAAGTCAGACAAATACTGTATATTTAATAATAATATGTTGCTTCTTTAAGAAGAGGTTTGTCAAAAATCCTTCTTAATAATCACCTGGGTTTTAAATGTTAATTGACGGCCATTTACAAATGAACATAATGTAGAAACAGATGAATTAAATGTCTCAGTTCAGTAATTATTTAGTATCACAGTCTTCTGTCTTTATGAGAATAATGAGATGATATGAATAATAATAACAACAATGTAGCTCTGAGACAACAACAAAGTCCTGCTAATACTTTCTTATACAGGAAATAAAAACATATACAGAAATGAAACACCTGCAGTTAAAACTGATATTGGCTTTTTGTAAATCTCAGCATCTTAAAAATAACAAATAGAAACATTAAAACTAAATATTTTCGTACATATAAAATAATTAACCTCTCTTTCAATAAAAGAAAAAAGTAATAAATTCTCCATTTATCTTCCTTTTATCTGAAGCCTGAGTGAACTTGACTGACTGTGATGAAACTTGTACCAGCTGTTGAGAGAGCAGCACATTAAGATTTCAGACATCTATGAATCATCATTTAGAGTCACCAGAGACAGATGGAGTGAAGAACAACTGTTATTTACACGGCTGTCATCTCAGAGCAAAGAGAAGCATTGCATCTTGGGATTTTCTGTAACTATTGTTCATGATGTGGACTCTAGATGCTGTTGTTCCACTGTGTATATTTATGTAATGTAAATATATTTAACATTTAAACTCACACGCAAAGTCAAATTCCATAAAGTGAAGAAAACCACGAGGAAACCAATCAGCAGAGACTTCAGACTCAGGATCAGTGTTTGTGTTGTGAGTCAGTAAAAGTCCTAAAATGATGTTCTGCTCTGATGAAAGATGTGTGTAACTCTTGTGTTGTCCTCCAGGGTCAAAATCAACACTTTTTAAACATCTTGTTTTTACTTTTTGTTGCTTTTTACAACGTTTTTGGCACTTTTTTCCCCATTACCACCAGTATATTCACCACTAGAACCAACATATTAACACTAGTTGAACAATCATTTTAGGATTTCATGGTCAATAAACCTCATTTATATGATGTTATCTCATTTTTGTGTTAGAAAAAAGCAGAAATTATGAATGATTTGGACTAACAGTTAAGATCAGAGAAACAAAGGTAATGGATAATAGAGCCCGACCGATAAAGGATTTTTAAGGCCGATATTGATATAAAATATTTGGTGATTTAAAAATCTAATATTCCAATATATCTGCCGATATACTGTATATATTTTTTTAAATCAAGAAATGCGTAACAAAACATAAACAGATTTCCCTAACATTACTTATTTGTAGTTATTTATGAGTTCTCATTAAAATAATATGATAATTCAGTTTAAAAATAAACTAGTTTTTTTATTGTCACAACAGAACATCAAAATATATTAAAGTTCTGTTAAATAAAATGTGTAAAAATACAAACTTAAGATATGAAACTGAAAGGGTTAAAAACAGGGAGGTTGTAGAGCCCTCCAAACTGTACAACGATTGGGGGGTTTTTTGAATTTATTTTATTTTTTTAAATATTCATTTATCGAAAAATCAACCGGAAAATGCGGTGGAAGACATTTTTACCAATCACCCAAACGCTATTATATGCGTACAGGCTGTTTGCCAATCACACTACAGGCTGGGAGGTACCAGAGGAGCTGGATTTATTTTATATTACATAATTCATGTAGTTCTACTGGAACATAGGGTCAGTTTCAGCAAATATGAGATATGGTTAGTTTTTTAAGATTTACCTACTGCATCTTTATTTTCACTTGTGAAGAGCGTTTTATGGACCCATCCACGTTATTTTGGGGCAATATGGTTGAAAGAAACCCAAATTTCTGAAATAGAAACTTTAAAAACTGGTCAAATTTGACCCAAGGACAACAGGAGGGTTAAAGTTTAGATTAATCATTTTATACAGAACAGACATGTTCAAGATGGAGTCCATCAGTAGTTTGTTGTTGTATTAATGCAGCTGAGATCAAATCATCACAAAATGTTTCCTTTTATTATTTCAGTGTTCCTCGGCGGTCAGATCGTTCTAAAGAAATCAGGTTCTTTGTGAATCTGTTGTGTGCAGCAGCAGAGAGAGAACAGCAGACAGGAGAGAAGACACTGGAGCTGTTATCATCAGTGTGCAGATACAAAACATTCCCTTTTAAAGATGATAATGATGAATATCGGAGTGATTTCCTGCTGGATCTGTACTCCCACCTGAAGGACTGTGAGACTAAAACAGGTCTGAGGGTCCTTCCATCATTACAGTCAGTTTTCCAGTCAGCTCCTGCAGTCTGGACCATAAACCTCTCAGAGAGAAAGATCTCCATCCTCCTGGAAGTGCTGAAACTCCAATCAGAGAAGAAACAAGTGGAGCTGAGAGGCTGCTCAGATGAAGAGAGTGAAGTGAGGAGTTTCCTACAGTGTCTGCCTTATATCTCACAGCTCAGGTACGTCAGACAAATACTGTATATTTAATAATAATATGTTGCTTCTTTAAGAAGAAGTTTGTCAAAAATCCATCTTAATAATCACCTGGGTTTTAAATGTTAATTGACGGCCATTTAGAAATGAACATAATGTAGAAACAGATGAATTAAATGTCTCAGTTCAGTAATTATTTAGTATCACAGTCTTCTGTCTTTATGAGAATAATGAGATGATATGAATAATAATAACAACAATGTAGCTCTGAGACAACAACACTGTCCTGCTAATACTTTCTTATACAGGAATTAAAAACATTGTATATAAATGAAAGTATATCTCACAGCTCAGGTACTGTGTATTTAATTCATCCTTTAGGAAGTCATTGTCCATAACATGGTTTGTTATGTATTCTTTTTAGTTTTTTCTTTGCTGTGTTCACACCTCCTCCATGTTGTTGTGTTTCAGCTGTGATCCCGAGTTCTTCCAGAGAGTGTGTTCACTGATCTCTGTCAGATCCAGAGAGGAGGCCGAGCAGTTGTCCTCTGTGCTGCAGCTGCTGGGCTTCAGCCTGCTGTTAACAGGAGAGTTACGCAGCAAAACCTGCCGGTCTGTGGGGACAGTTGTCAGACTTTGTGGCTCTGATGTAGATCTCATCCTCACACCAAGAAAGATGTCTGTCAGAGGAGCCTCCCTCCTCTTTAGACGTACAACACAACTTCACAGTCTGAAGTACGCATTCATATTATTACTGTTTTTATTCTTGTAACCATCTTCTCCAGTTTGAATGTTCAGTTAGTGGTGAACTTGTTTTCTCTTTTGTTTTCAGGCTTTCCACAGACATGGCCTTGTTAATGTGTCGATGGGTCAGAAGAGGGACAGTGGCCTGTCGGCTGACTATGGAAGAGCTTTCTCTCTCCTCTCAGACAGCCCAACCATCAGAGAGAGGGCTGATGAAGGTTGTCAGTAGTTTGGCTTCCCTGCTGAGATACTGGACAGTCCGACGGTTAGACCTGACGGAGGTCTGTGTTCCTGCTCAGGGTCTCATTCCTCTGCTGCTTCATGATGGTCCTCTAACAATCAAGTACAAGTCTTTCCTGAGCCTCATAAACACACACTGATCAATAAAAAGGCTAAATGTATTAATAATCTACTTTTCTAACGTTTTAATCTGCAGACTGAGTGAGAAGGTTTTGCAGCCACTACTCTCCGTCCTCCATGAAATCCAGGATGAGGCCTTGACCTGTTCCTTCTTGAGGAAGGTTGGTGGAGAGCTGACATCCTGCTGTCTGAACTGGGAGCTCCTTCACCATCTGCTGCTGCAGTCGTCAGCTCTCACCATCACTGTGAACATGAGGAAGAACCGCTTCTTACAGGAGAGTTCACCGCCTGCTTCCCTTTCTGGACACGATTGTGTTCAAAAGGTCAACAAGTTGTTTTTAGGTTTTATCATATTTAATCATGTCCATGTGTTGCTGTGGCTTGTTTTCACTAAACAAAGTGTCCTGGTGAATACACTTGATGCTTTCAGACCCTGTCCCAGCTTTGTGTTGACCGCCATCAGAGAGATCTATAAAGCTCGAGCCAGTCCCGTTATACCCAGTTTACTGAGGTCATTGGATGATGTCATCAACCTGACCTGCAGACAGATGGACTCGGAGGACTTTGCTGCTCTGCTCTTCACCCTGAGACACAGTGACAGAGTTCAACTGAACCTCACGTGGACCTCCATACCAGCAGGGGACATAAAGTCCATCCTCTTAATGCTGGACAAAGTCTCTCATCTCAGGTCAGACATTAGTGCTCGTCTGTTTACTGTTGCTTCTCCCCATCATCAACACCTGAGTCCAGTTATCTCTTGAGATTCCTGCTCCAAGCAGTCGGAGGGTCCAAACAAACGCAAACAACAACGTAAACCAAAATGGCTCTTAACCCAATATAAAATATATACAAGACATTACAAGATAATTCATTATAAGGTCATTTGGCTTTATTATTGTCTTTAGTAGTAGTTTTTCCATCATTCTATCAGTAATATTCACATTTTACCCACCAAGCTAACAGCTGAGATCTGTGAGCTGACAGGTCAAGAAACACGAACAATCACACAGGTTGGAAACTAACCAACAGCTTTTCCAGATTATTTAAACCACACACTGAATGTGAGCCATGAAATGTCTGATAGTCTCTCCCTGCTCAGGACAACTGTAGTCAGAACAGTGGGACAGAGTTGAAGCAGGAAGTGTGAAGGATGTTTACACCTGACAGTTTGGTTCATTTTAAAGTTTACTTTAGTTTTCTCTTGAATTAGTTTGTCTAATCTGGAGGTTTGTTGCCAACAGATCTGATCTGTTTCTTGGTCAATCGGAGCTCTTTTCATTCCCGATATTTTCTATTAACATTATAGGCTTTATGTTATTAATACTGACGGAAATAAGGACTACCATAATAAGTTGTAAAGAAACATAATTCTCCTTTAATTTGTCTTTTGTTTCTAATGCATGTGAAGCTGCAGATCATTCTAGTATCTGATCAATGAAAGTATCTATATGGTTCTGTTATTGGTTTAATTAGTGGATCATTTCCTCTCAGTGTTGACAGGAATCAGCTGCTGAGGTTGGTCCACTGCTGCGCTGCCTCCGAGGCCCAGCAGGGGGCAGCAGCCGGCCTGCTCAGGACTCTGCAGCACCGGCTGGATCTGTCCTGCTGCTCCAGTGTGGAGCTGGACCATCAGAGTGACTCTCTCAGTCTGACTGCTGAGGACTGCAGGGCCGTCTCCACCATCCTGACACACAGCAGCAGAGACACACAGCTCCTCCTGCAGGACTGTGAGCTGGAGGACAGCGGCCTGGACCTGCTGTTTCCTGTCCTGCACAGAGTCCGTCTCAGGTGGGAAAGATCCCAGAAAGTCTGAAAGCAGAGGAGAAGTTTTTGTTCATGTTTCTGCATCGTAACAGTCTGTTTCTGCTGCTCAGAGCCAGTAAAGCTGTCCTCCTCCGGCTGGTGTCCCTGGTTCCTGTGGACAGTGAGAGGGACTCAGTGAGACGGGCAGTGTCCCTCCGTACAGCCCTGGATGGACAGCTGGACCTCAGTCACAGCACGCTGGATCAGAGGGCCTGTGGAGCTCTGGCCCTGATGCTGGACTTCAGTGAAGAGCTGCCAGAGCTGGACCTGAGTCACTGTGGACTCACTGACCAGCTGCTGCTCACACTCAGCGCACATCTGCACAAAGTTCAAGTCCTGGAGTGAGTCAAACTACAAATGTGTTCATGTGTGCAACAGTGTTTATAACGCAGGGTCAGCTCTAACCGAGCTGGAGGAGTTAATTTATAAAATATATATTACAGCGACCGGACGAGGTTCAAAAAGAGCCAGCAATGTCAGCTGATCAGTTTAATGAGCCGAGAGGACAGCAAGACAGCTTACTGGAGACAATAATCTACAGACATAAATTAATTAACCCCAAATATTAATATCACATACAGCAACCTACATTTATTAGAGATTCCCCTAAACGTGCTTTCAAGGGCAGATGTTGTTGCATTTACATTTCAGTTCCCGTCAGTGTGTAAATGATTATTTTAGAAGACAACATGTCTGTATAGTCAGAGCTGTCTACAGAAAGCTGCAGTACAACAAACATACTGTACTTATTCTCTCCTGTCTGTATCTAAAGTGAGTAGTTTTCATGTATTTTACTGTAAATTCCTTCAGAAAGCATCAGTCTGGCTGGAGATGAGTTATAAACACAGAGAACTCATAATAATTCGGTTGGCACGACCCAATCTATCCGGATATCAGGAGATAAGGGCTGTGGTGATTTGTTTAAAGTAGAAAATGTCCATCAGCAGCAGCCGGCTGATATAATGTACAGTAATAAATGTAATGTAATAAATGTTTGTGTGCATGTTACAGTCTGAGTCACAATAACATCACGGATGCTTCAGCTGACCTGTTACTGCGACTGTCCATCAACCCGTCCACTGACACCGTGCGGTGAGCTTTCTTTAATTCGTGTCCCATTCATTCAGTTAAGAGGAAATGAATAACTTGAGATCAGCTCAGTGAGCCGCTCCACATCTTATTCTGTGTGAATAGCGTCTGCTCTCTCTGTTTGGTGTTTTCTAGACTCTTCGGGAACAACATTGTGGACAGAACCTCCTTTAAGAAAGACCAGCGCTTTGAGATGTGGTGAAGCTGTCGTCGGTGTGTAAGATCTCCTTCTACCACCTCAGGAACATTACCAAACTGCGTCTCACACTCTGTCCGATGCAGAACAACCCCGTGCACAGCTTGGCCTCCTGAAGGCGGGACTACTGTAACGTTCTCGTCATCAGGACTTCTAGCTGAGCCTTCGACGACTTCACTACATCCAGAACAGCTCCGCTAGGGTCCTAACGAAGGTACGGAAATACCACCACATCACCCCCATCCTTCACTCTCTCCACTGGCTTCCTGTCTCCTTCAGGACCAAGTACAACATCTCGCTGCTCACCCATCAGTGTATCCATGGAAACGCCCCACTACCTCACACCACAGACCTCCTGACGTGACCTCGGCTCCAGAAACAAAGTCCTTCTTGGCTCAGCCGCTCCTCTTCTGTGGAGCTCCTCCCAGACCACCGGAGGGCTCCTTCAGGGACAACAAACACATTTCTTCTTCAGAAAGCCTTCTCCTAAACTTTGTACTTTTATGCTCCTCTTTTTTTAAACCTGTTTTTAATAATGTTTACTTATTCAATGAAAGTATGACTGTATTGCCGGTACTAATACTGTGTTTGACGTCCGTTTCTGTGAAGGCCGAGAGCAGCCGGCAGTGTTTGATAATAATAATCTAATATTTTATTTATGATGACACGCTGAGATTGTTCTGGTGGGATCATCTTTATAACAACTGTTTTTGTATTTTGTGATAACTCGTCAGGATCTCAGGAGAATTATCTTAAAATGTGAATAAGAGTATTATTTTAGTTTTGGTTTTAAAGAGACTGACTTTGTGTCAGGAACAGACCTCGTTCTGAGACTCGGAGACCCAGGTTTATATTTTCTGGAAATGCAATAACTATTTTAAACTCTTGTGAAATGTACAGCTCTAAATATGTTCAATAAATACTTGAAATGAAACGGTCAAACGCCTGTAGCACATTAAATGTAATGCTGTATTTTGACACAGTTATTACAATCATGTTAGAGAGTATTTATCTTTTAGAGTTTAACACGAGCTCAGCTTACTGTAAGGGGAACAAACCCCTGGTCTTTATTTTGGGGGAAATAAAATGAATAAACGGTCTAAAAGCTCTGCTGGTGTCTGTGTTCTTAGTCTCATAGTTACATGTTAATCTGTGCTGTTTTTGTTTTTATGAGCTCCACCTTAATGTCTTAAAGCTTCAATTCACTTCAATAACTTTATACATCTCACTAATAAAACTGGAGATGAAACAGCTAGTAACTCTGGATATTATTCCACAGATCTCACCACAGACCATCTCAACTGACTGATAGTCATTTTCTATAGTTCATTGAAAAAACTTTACATAATTTTAACATTTTATGTTATAAATTATTACATTTTGTCCTTCACTACATCTCGGAGAGGAATGTTATACTTTTACTACTACATTAGGTTTAATATCTTTAAATTGATCGAATTTAAATTGAAATTATATCAATTATAGGCAAAATAAATAATAAAATTAGACGAAAAAACTGGAAAGATGTCTGCAGCTCTGCTTGTAGTTCCTGCTGATGACAGTTTGATGAAAAGTATGTTTAATTATGTTAATATATCGATATGATCGATCAATTTAAAAATGTTGACTCTAATAAAGTAGTAAAAGTATAATATTACTCTCTGAAATGTTGTTAAGGGCAAAATATTTAAATAATTCACAAAATAAAAGGTTAAAACCCTTTGAAGGTTCAGTGAGTGAGTTCCAGCTGTCAGCGGCTGGTGTCTGGTGTCATGGCGCCATCAGGTGGAGATCAGCAGGAACTACAAGCAGAGCTGAACACACAAATACACACACTAGAACATGTTTATTCCTCCAATTATTTTGTTTTAATTTGAATGTATTTATCTTTTACACTAACCCACCTCATTTGTTTAATTAATTTAAATTTCAAGACTTTATTATATACATGATCTATCCCTTTATTTAATAATTTTTCTATTAATTATTTGTGCACTTTTATTTAATTTTCTTACCCTGTAATCGATTAATTTAAAGAAATTTGATCTGATGTAGTAGTAAAAGAATATTATTCCTCACTGAGATGTTTTAAGGGCAAAATGTTTTAACAATTAAAACATTAAACATAAAATCAAAAGGTTAAAACGCTTTAACAGCTGGTGTCTGGTGTAATGGCGCCCTCTCGTGGAGATCAGCAGGAACTACAAGCAGAGCTGAACACAAATACACACATTAGAACATGTTTACAGTTTATTCCGACTTCATTTGTTTAATAAATATTTTACCATCAACATGTCAAAAGGGGAATATTATACGTTTATTACTATATTACATTTAACATATTTAAATTGATTGATTATAGGCTAAATAAAAAAAGGAGAAATGTGTCTGCAGCTCTGCTTGTAAGTTCCTGCTTATCTCCACCAGAGGGCAAAATTACACCAGACACCAGCAGCTGACAGCTGGAACTCACTCAGTGAACTTTTAAAGGTTTTTTATTTTGTGAATTATTTAAACATTTTGCCCTTCACAACATTTCAAAGATGACTATTATACTGTAACTGCTATATTATATTTAATATCTTCGAATTGATCGATTTTAGACAAAATAAATCAAAATAAAAAATAGAGGAAAAACCTTCTGCTTGTAGTTCCTAATGAGCTCCACCAGAGGGCGCCATTACACCAGACACCAGCAGCTGACAGGTTTTTAACTAAGTGCATAGAATTATTAATAGAAACATTATCATATAAAGGTATAGATTATTTAACTGAAGGAATTCTTAAAATTTAAATTAATTAAACAAATAAAGTTGGTTAGTGTGTATGATAAAACATTAAAATAATAAAGGTAGAGAACTGTAAACATGTTTTAGTGTCTATTTGTGTCTGCAGCTCTGCTTGTAGTTCTTACAAATGTCCACCAGAGGGCGCAGCTGACTCACTCACTGAACTGTTCAAGGTTTTTAATGTTTTATTTTGTGAATTATTTAACGATTGATAATATTAAACTGTTACTACTATATTAGATTCAATATCTTTAAATTTATCGATTTCAGGCAAAATAAATAATAAAATTAGAGGGGGGAAGAAATGGAAAATGTGTCTGCAGTTTTACTTGTAGTTCCTGCTGCTGTCCACGAGAGGGCGCCATTACACCAGCAGCTGACAGGTTTTTAGAATAAGTAATAGAAAAATTATCATATAAAGGTAGGCTATAGATTATTTTACTGAATTAATTCTTAAAATTTTAATTAATTAAACAAATAAAGTTGGTTAGTGTGTATGATAAAACATTAAAATAATAAAGGTAGAGAACTGTAAACATGTTTTAGTGTCTATTTGTGTCTGCAGCTCTGCTTGTAGTTCCTGCAAATGTCCACCAGAGGGCGCAAATACACCAGATACCAGCAGCTGGCTCACTCACTGAACTGTTCAAGGTTTGTAATGTTTTATTTTGTGAATTATTTAAACATTTTGCCCTTCACAACATCTCAGAGAGGAATATTATACTTTCACTACTACATTAGATTTAATATATTTGAATTGATAAATTTTAGTCAAAATAAATAAAATAAAATAAAATAGAGGAAAAACTTGGTAAAACGTGTCTGCAGCTCTGCTTGTAGTTCCTGCAGTTATCCACCAGAGGGCGCCATTACACCAGACACCAGCAGCTGACAGCTGGAACTCACTCAGTAAAAATAAGATTTTTATCGTTTTGACATCTCAGTGAGGAATATTATACTTTTAATACATTATAATCAATATCTTTAAATTGAACAATTTTAGGCTACGTTTATGATATAAAAGTGCAGAGAATAATTTCTAAACAGTACAAAATACACACGAAAATAAAATATACATCTAATTTATTGTCTTTATGCAAATAAATAAAATAAAGACAGTAGGTATTTAAAATAACACATTTAAACAATCTAACAAAAAATGATTAAAATAGAGGGATATAGCATTACAAAATGATTACATCATATTAAATTAAAGTTTAACTTTAAGAGTGAGTTAGTGTATAAAATACATACATTCAAATTAAAGAAATTGGAGGAATAATCTGGAAAGATATTTTGTGCATTTAAAAATGCTTATTTATTCATATTTTTAAACATTTAAAAATGTAGTTTGACATATTTATACGTTTAAAAGATTAAACATATTTATTTTTCACATATTTTATACAGTTAAGATGTCTCTACATATTTCCTTAACATTTAAAAAGATTTCTTTACGTATTTTTCATACTTTTTATAGCTTTTAAATTTGGTATTTTATTTTTTCCTGTTCATCACTCCAATAGACGATCTTTGTGTGAGTGAGTCTGAACAGGTGCATTGTGGGAGGCAGTCTCTGACGCCGTCCTGTTTATTTCTTGACATCTAAACGCCACTTTTCTTTCTATAACGAAGCTAAAATGCAGAACAAAGCCGACATTATATAAGGTATTAATTCAAAAGAAACATTTAAGACCCGCAGTCGCCAGGACGGACTGTAACATGGAGGCCGGTGAAGGTAAAAGACGACTTTATCGAGCTACCTTAGCTAACGTTACAGGAGAGGATGCTAGTGCTAGCTTTAAATGCTAACACATTAACCATATCACTTATATTGATTTCAGAAAACTTGGAATACTAAACAAATTGTGTTGATGCAAGTAATCAACTGGCGAAGTTTCATGGTGATATATATTAGTTAAAACATTTTCCTATTCAGCTGTAGTGTCTGCCCTTAATCAACTAACAGCCTTCTGTGTTTTCATTGTTATGCTTGTAATTAAATAAATGTCATTTATCACAAAGAAATAAGCGATTTTGTTAATTAAAGACTGTTGGAAGTAGCAGCATATTTATCAACTTGTGCACCCTTGAAAGGTGAAATAGTGAGAGATGCCAGCCCAAAACTGTTCTCTTCATGCAATCATTGATTTCATATTCAAGAGTTGTGCACTGATAGCTGCATCTTTTGTTTATATGTCTTTGATATTTTATAGACCGATTAAGATAATATAGTTATGTATCTCGAGGGAATTTGCTGTGCAGTTAACTGTGCGTTAAAAAGTTGGTAGAGTGCAAATCCCAAAAAATGCCAAAATGAGCTAGCTCCAGGGCCAACAAGATTAGGTCATACTTAATGGACCAGATTACAGAGTTTGGATGAACAAATAGTAATAATAAACATAGGGAGGGTAGATTTTAAGTTTGTCAGAATAATCAATAAAGACAGTATCTCAGCTGCAGTCCTTAGTTATTTATTCTTCATTTGTTCTGAAATTATCATAGTTTGACAGTCTGTTCCCCTCCGCCAGGTGTCAGCAGTGCCACGCCCACGGAGGAGATGAACGGAGCTGGAAACTTGATGGATTTCCTGGACGAGCCTTTTCCTGACGTGGGCACGTATGAAGACTTCCACACCATCGACTGGCTGAGGGAGAAATCCAGAGACACGGACCGACACCGCAAGGTTTGACCAGGTTTTCTATTAACACACATGTAAATATATATATTTGTTGTTTCTTATTGTTGTTTCCTAAGTAAGTCTCTGTACCTGCCGAAATAGTTATTGTGTTTTAAACCTGACGAGAACATATAAAACACATAGTTTTAGTGTTTTACATAGTTTATTCCTGTTTAGACAGAGAAACACAAGGTGAAGTAAAGGCACGAGGAGCATAGTCTGGTATATGGATGGTATGGATGTACAGGCTGCTGGGATGTCAGGCCTTCTCCTTCCTCTCCCCTACCTATTTAGCAAGGACACCGCTGCTGCGTCCGGAGCTCAGCGCCACTCAAGTTGGTTGTGATTGGTTTAAAAAAATAAATAAAACCAAGCAGGAGCATTTATCCCATAGGTGCTTTAGCGAGACGAGACCACTATGAGAATAAAAAATGGGGGACAGGAGTAAAGAGATGAGTTGTTATCACAATGAAAACGTAGGCAGAAACACTGATACTGATTTATAGGTTTCTTGTTGTTTCACCGTCTGCTCTATGACGGAACAAATGCAGCCATGTTGCAGCGATGACCTGCCGACCAGAATACTACTAGTGCCAATCTTCCCTTGAAACACACGTATATCTCTGTGAACCGGATTTATTCAGCAGGTCCCAGTCAGGTCTATTCACTCATGTGTTTAAAGTTGGAAGATCTGAGTAGAATGGGCTCGGCTCACTGTTGTTGAACAAAGCATTTCACGTTAGTCCAGTGGAGCTGCTGCTTCTGAAGAGTAGAAACTGCTTCAGTATGTTTGAAAAGCCTCCGTCTTTATTCTTACATCTTTTAATCATCAGCTAGTCAGTGCAATCTCTGTGAGTGAATAACATGCATGTCTCCTTTTTGTTTGTCTCCCAGATCACCAGTAAGAGTAAGGAGTCCTTCTGGGAGCTGATCAAGAGCCTGCTGGACGCCTGGTCAGGATGGGTGGTGATGCTGCTCATCGGACTCCTCTCAGGTCAGTCACAAGGGAAGACGGTACTCTTCACTACAGTATGACTGTGTAAACTATTGATACTGATGGTTGTTTAGCTGTCTAGTTATAAGGGCTGCAACTAACAATTCTTTTTTATTGTGCATTCATTGATTATTTCCTGGATGAATGGATGAGTTGTTTGGTCTCTAAAATGTCAGAAAATTGTGAAAAATGTGGATCAGTGTAACCCAAAAAGCCCAAGATGATGTCCTCAAATGTCTTGTTTTGTCCACAACTCAAAGATATTCAGTTTACTGTCACAGAGGAGAGAAGAAACTAGAACAATATTCACATTTAACAAGCTGACATCAGACATCATTTTTAGGAGATGGAGTGAGATGGGGTGGTTATACAAGAGAAGAATATGTTTAGATCTCGGTTGAAGGGAAATGAAAGATCAACAAGTTCATAGCTCACATACATTTAGATCCTTTTCTATCATCACAGGTGAATGAACATGTATGTCCAGCCTAAAAACCTCTGCTGGAAGAGCGTGAAACATTCTTGTACCCAGACTAGCATCACTCGTTGTAAGGCTTGAGACGTATCCTGTTTTCTGCAGGGACGCTGGCCGGAGTGATCGACCTGGCGGTGGACTGGATGACAGATCTGAAGGAAGGTGTGTGTCTGTCGGCCTTCTGGTACAGCCACGAGCAGTGCTGCTGGACGTCCAACGAGACGACCTTCGACGACCGGGACAAGTGTCCTCAGTGGCAGAAGTGGGCCGAGCTGATGACGGGTCACGCTGAGGTAAGACCTGGCTCCCGCCAAAATAAAACAACATCGTAAGTAGGAGTTTAACCCACAGCTGCACAATTCTCCATCATTAATAATAATTCAGTTTCTGTCTTATCAGGGTCAGGTTGCAGCCAAGTCAATTTATTTAAAACATATTTTAAATCTTTAGGTGTAACAGACAAAATAATGGCAATCACGTAGTCTTGTAAATAATTGTAGAGGCTCGAAAGTAGTTATAAAAACATGAGTCTCAAGATGAGAGTTATAAGTG
The DNA here is from genome assembly GCF_004354835.1 of Perca flavescens. Classification (NCBI taxonomy): domain Eukaryota; kingdom Metazoa; phylum Chordata; class Actinopteri; order Perciformes; family Percidae; genus Perca; species Perca flavescens. Next base: position 3,232,717 of record NC_041354.1, on the reverse strand, counting down.
TGTGTTTATAATACAAAAAACATCTGCTATATTTTAATAAAAGCAGTTTTATTGAGGAATCATTTAGTTTAATCAGGAAATAATAAAAATGCGATCTTCTATGCACACTTTTGGCCCTAATCATGTGTCTAGAAGTTGTTCTGTTTAGCCTACTTTTACTGTTTATAATATAATGCCTTTTTGTCTCTCAGGGAGCGGGAGCGTACGTGTTGAACTACTTCCTGTACGTTCTGTGGGCTCTGCTGTTTTCCTTCCTGGCGGTGTCACTGGTGCGAGTGTTCGCTCCGTATGCCTGCGGGTCAGGAATCCCAGAGGTGAGACTGAGGTTTCCGTGATCCGCGAGATTTCAATGTCCCAGACAAATGGGAGGAATTTCTGCCAAATATTATCTGTGTTTATTGAGATTAAAAACAATTGATCAAGGCACATGGATTTGTATTTGTATTTAAAAGCTACTATTGCTTATATTCCAATTAGAATAAGTCTTGTCAATAGACTTGCCTCCATAATAACGCTATTTTAAATATAAACAAATATTGCGCAGTGTTAATATGGCAAAAAAGTCACACCTACTGTAGGAGCCACATAGTGTACGTTGTTTATGGTCTCATTTGTATTATTCATTGATTATTATAATGTCATTGTGGTTTGAGTGGAAGTGATAACATATTTGTTTGTGTCACATGTTGGTTTTTTGGGCCTTGACAGAGATGGGGTGAGCCTGGGAGTGAACACTTACGCACTTATTTCGACTCACAAAGTAACTTTGCATTTGGTAACTGCAGTGCTAGTTGTTTTTTACGTGTGGAGGAATAAATCATTGCAATACTATTCTCGAGCGCGTCACAGTGTGTTTTATGCATTTCTCAGTGTTTAGTCCCTTTCAGCACTTTGCTGGACTGCGTACAGTCGCAACACCTACAAAGTATGGAAATAAAACGGGTTCTCTGTTTAAAGGCGGGTGGGTGGCAGACATCGCTGCAGACGCCTGACAAAAAAACAACCATACCTTATACATATTACTGTCATTTCTGTTTTTGGACAGTAAAAATATTCACAGTAGGGATGCTAATTTAGATTTATTTTCTGACCGATAGCCGACCCTTGTTAACCGATCGTTGACCATTAACCTACAAGCAGGCAACGGATTTCCGGTTCACCTTCACTCCAGCTCTGTGGAGATAGGTCTAATAGTCGTCCTGGAGGCTCGGACATACTTTCAGTGTGCTGCGGACTTGTACTAGTGGCACAAACACGATGTTCCCTGAATTGTCGTGGACATGTGCAGCCACTTTCCAGTGCATGTCTGAGCCTGACACATCATACTCCTGCGAGGTTGTCAGCTGTGTGTCTGCCTGGCATACTCTGTGTGTAGCATGGCCGATTTAACTCGCCAGTCCTCGATATCAATACAGCTACGTGTCACGTAGCTCTCCGCTGTGAGCAGAGCAGAGAGCCACGAACTGAGCAGAAAGAGAAAGCTTAAAACTCAGCTTGCTAGTGCAAAGTTTGCAGCATCAAGTTAACTACCAGTTAATAAATAGATTGTATTTTTCTTTTACCATGCAACACACAGTTTTATTTTTGTTTAAAACCTGTTTAACTTATCAAAGTTCTTAATCTCGGTTAACGATTAATCGTCAACATCCCTTATTCACAGATACTAATATTTGTGTTTGTGTGCAGATCAAGACAATCCTGAGCGGCTTCATCATCCGGGGCTACCTGGGGAAATGGACCCTGCTGATCAAGACGGTCACCCTGGTTCTGGCGGTGTCGTCGGGTCTCAGCCTGGGGAAGGAGGGCCCTCTGGTCCACGTGGCCTGCTGCTGCGGAAACCTCTTCTGCAGTCTCTTCTCCAAGTACAGCAAGAACGAGGGCAAGCGCCGAGAGGTACGCCACTGATAAAACACAGGAACACCAAGCAGAACTTTTGAGCTCATCAGATTTCTGAAATACACACATTAGAGGTTTATTTGTCAGCACATCATCATGCTCACATTTAGCAGAACAATACTCTTCAATGAACACTTCATAATATCCTTTTTATTATGAGTTTCCTTTTTTAAAACAACTGTATTAACAAAACCAACTCACAAAAATAAAACGTCACAGCTCAAACAAGACGTAGAATAAAATAAATAAGTTTTACAGAGACTTTATGAGCATTCAAATATGCAATATTCCATCTTTTTCAGATATTTTTGGCCTGAAAAAGTTTGACTTGGTATTAATGACTCCTTTTAATGGGATAATGTAGATTTAAATCCAGAAATATAATCACATTTTATGTTTTTATTGTGAGGCATCATTCCAAAGATAACTAAACATGGTATTGTAATTCTTCATTTCCACATTAACCAACATAATATCAAAAAGACAAATAATTAAATAAAAAATACATACATGAATGAAAACAATAACAATTATAATATTTAATTGAAAAAACATAATAATATTAATAATAAAAACCACAATCATACTATAACTTGTAGAACATCCCCTGCAAAATGTTCTTATAATCAGATTTTAAATGACTGAACTAGATGTGTCACACCCAGACGTTGTGACTGTTTATCTGACCTCTGACCTCTCAGGTGTTATCGGCCGCAGCAGCAGCTGGCGTGTCGGTGGCCTTCGGTGCACCTATCGGCGGAGTTCTGTTCAGCCTGGAAGAGGTTTGTTAAAAATCACACGTTCTCCCGCTGCATTAATGTGTGTTGATGCCTAAACCTGCTGACCTGTGAGACAGCGCTGAAGTCAGACAGTGTGTCATGTTTTTGTTTGCGGTCAGCCTGTTCATCATGGCCGGCTACTTTTGGGGAATATACCTCGATATAGGGCTGTTGGATTATGAGAAAAAAAAAATCTTAATCGCATTTATTTTAGTCAGTATTGAAATCACCATTATTTAACACAATTACTCTTGGCTTTTGGAAAGATGTTGCATTTATTGAAGTTATAGAACAGTGAAACTGTTAAACAAATCAACAGTGAAAACACCTTGAACTGTGAAATGTCCCCTTAATACTTCTCCTGTTTTAAACCTTTTTTTTTCATTCAGAACACAAGACGAAATAAGAGTTTACCTGCAAAACGTAATGTGCTAAATAATCGTTTTTCTTTAGGAGCCGAAATCGTAATCCCAATTATTATTTGATTAATTGAGCAGCCCTACTTTGATACGTAATCCCAATTATTATTTGATTAATTGAGCAGCCCTTTCATTTTTATTTTTTATTTAACCTTTATTTATTCAGGGAAGGTTCACTGAGAGGCAGCCTCTCTTTTGCAGGAACAACCTGATCACATTCACACAGTTACACATTCACACCTGGAAGCTGCCCAGTACAACCACAGTCTGACTGCTGGCCACTGAGCAGCTCCACTGGAGTGGTTGGGGTTAAGGGCCTTGCTCAAGGGCACCTCAGTGGTGGTAATGAGGGAAGGACAAGATCTGCTCTTTTGATACGTAATCCTGATTATTATTTGATTAATTGAACAGCCCTACTTCGATACGTAATCCCGATTATTATTCAATGAATTGAGCAGCCCTACTTCGATACGTACAGTACAGCCGTCTTTTGTTCATATGCTTTTCTCTAAAAATAATCAGCCGTCCTTCGTCTCTCCCGCAGGTCAGTTACTACTTCCCTCTGAAGACTCTGTGGCGTTCGTTCTTCGCCGCGCTGGTCGCCGCCTTCACGCTGCGCTCCATCAACCCGTTTGGCAACAGCCGCCTGGTGCTCTTCTACGTGGAGTACCACACGCCGTGGTACATGGCCGAGCTGGTGCCCTTCATCCTGCTGGGCGTGTTCGGCGGCCTCTGGGGGACCCTCTTCATCCGGGCCAATATCGCCTGGTGCCGTCGAAGGAAGACCACCCAGCTGGGGAAGTACCCGGTCCTGGAGGTCATCGCCGTGACGGGTATCACCGCAGTGCTGGCGTTTCCAAACCCGTATACCCGGCGCAGCACCAGCGAGCTCATCTCGGAGCTTTTCAACGACTGCGGCGCACTGGAGTCGTCACAGCTGTGTGATTACATCAACAACCCCAACATGAGTCGGCCGGTGGACGACATCCCGGACCGACCAGCGGGGCCTGGGGTCTACAACGCCCTCTGGCAGCTCGCCCTCGCTCTCGTCTTTAAAATCGTCATCACCATTTTCACCTTTGGCATGAAGGTCAGTAAGAGAAAGACAAATAGATACATTTGGTTTGTCAAAAAAATAAAAAATTCTCCCCTTTTTAAAGGCCTTTACAGACGGGTGGCGTGACAAATAAATTACACAAAAATTTGTTAAAATTGAGATTCCTTTTTAGTGAAATACTACTTGAGTGAGTTTATTTCCCTCTGGTAAACAGTGTAACATACAGTATGTCTGGTGCTATTACTGTGAAAGGTAAGAACGTTAAGTGTCTCTGGTAAACGCTGTCTTTGTCAAGTTTGAAAGGACTTCAAAAGTTTGCCGTCTGTACAATCCAAGTTTCGGAAAGCAGCCTCCTAGTTGTTGTATTATGATTGTCATAAGTAAACAACACAACGTGATTGGTTGATGTCTTTTTTTGCGGTGCAAAAGCTCGGAAAAATTAACCTCATTCTGAAAAAAATTACGTTGCTTTATGACAGCGTAATGTTTGTGTTCTGTGTGAAAATACTTATAAAAAATATATTGATGTGTGAATAAATCACATGAAAAAATGTCCCTAGTGTGTAAAGGCTTTTAGGGTGCATTATTAATTAAAAACTAATCTTTTTTCTTTTCAGACTTCTGATAAGATTTCCTCCAATTTTACTGCACATACTCTCTATGCTTCAACAAGACAATAATGTCACAAATAGTGTTTGGAGACCCAAAAAGAGCTTCTGTGTCCTGTCCAGATCCCGTCAGGTCTCTTCATTCCCAGCATGGCTGTTGGAGCTATCGCAGGACGAATCGTCGGGATTGCCGTAGAGCAGATGGCGTACCACCACCACGACTGGATCATCTTCAAGAACTGGTGCCGGCCCGGCGCGGACTGTGTCACACCGGGACTCTACGCCATGGTGGGAGCCGCCGCCTGTCTGGGTGAGCAGAAGCAGTTCTGGAAACTGCATCTCTGTCCGTGGGTGAAGATTAGTGGGCACATCTGATGTCTTTAACTGAGTAAATCTAGACAGTCCCTCCAGAAAAACGCGATTATGCGATCGCATAATTCAATGCATAATCAGCCAAAGTCTGCATATTTATGCATTTTTTTCAAATATGCCTCACTTTTGCCGCATAAATTGCCGATTTCCGCTCAATATATGCGGGGCTTTGCATGATTTCATAATCCCCGCATTTTCGTTGCAAAAAAGTCCCATAATATATCTTAGCGGAAAGTTGAAAAAGCGTTTACTTCACACAAGAGCAGCCATTTTCCCCTGTTGCCATGGGAACGTTATGAAGTGACGTGATTACGCGACGTGAACATCATCGAAAAGCAGTGTGTAGAGGGGGGGAATCACTTTTTTTTCTCTTTTTCATCAAACCGCAGTTTTTGTAAGTTCCGCAATTTCATCGCATAAAATTGCGTAAATATCCTGCATATTCCATCGCATTTTTTTATGAAACTTGCCGCATAATCAAGGATGTTTGCCGGCAACAATCACAAAAAAACTTTTTTCTGGAAGGACTGTCTAGAAATTCAAAGGGTTTAAAATCTAGATTTAAACGTAGGGCTGCTCCCTCTTAGTTGAGTAGTCGACTAATCGGTCGTTTTGGTCTTAGTCAACTTAGATTTCTTTAGTCGATTAGTCACATTTGATGCTTTTTTTCATGCTGAGTGACTTATTTCCAAGAAAACGTACGAGCACATCTCTGGCAAACACAAGAATTAAGGGTTGACATTTGACCTAATAGATATCACCGTGAAACCTACTTTGATTACTTTCATTAAGGCAATTATTTGTTGTATTACACGTTTTCTGAAATGTGTTTTTAAATATGCAAAGGAGGCATCATCTTATTCAATATATGCATCCTTTTGCATGATTCGTTGCGGAGAAACTCAGATTTACAGATCTGTCGATTAAATCAACTAATCGATTAGTCGGTACAATTGAATGAGTGTTAGTCGACTAAGACTTTCTTCAATCGAACACAGCCCTATTTAAACGTATGAAGGACCAACTGTTCCAGCCTTGCATCCTGTAATGAACCAGCTGTGATTGGGTCCTTTCAGGCGGGGTGACCAGGATGACCGTCTCCCTGGTGGTCATCATGTTTGAGCTCACGGGCGGTTTGGAGTACATCGTCCCCCTGATGGCCGCCGCCGTCACCAGCAAGTGGGTGGCGGACGCCTTTGGGAAGGAGGGCATCTACGAGTCTCACATCCAGCTCAACGGCTACCCTTACCTGGACGTCAGGGACGAGTTCACCCACCGCACGCTGGCCACCGACGTGATGCGGCCCCGCAGGAACGACCCGCCCCTGGCCGTCCTCACCCAGGACACCACCACGGTGGAGGACGTGGAGGCGCTGATCAAAGACACCGATTATAACGGCTTCCCCGTGGTCGTTTCCAGAGAGTCGGAGAGGCTCATCGGCTTCGTTCAGCGCCGGGATCTCACCCTGGCCATCAGTAAGTTGGTTAAACTAGTTCAGCTCTTTATTGAGGACACCACTGATATTCTCTGGTGAGTCAATTAGGATGTTGTGGAGGTTAGGTTAGGTTAGGTTACTTTATTGGTACCCGTAGGTAAACTAGTTTTACAGTCTAAAAGACAGGACATCCTTAAAACTTTATAGACCACAACATAACATACAACACACAAAACATTAAAAAATATAAAAACAGGTAGTGTTGGGCTGCCTCCTCTCTAATCGCTCATTTTGGTCTAAGATTTCTTTCATTTTCTATGCTTTTTTTTCATGCTGAATAACTTATTTTCTAAGAATCTTCTAAGCAAATCTTTGGTGAACACAAGATTTAAAAGTGGTGCTTTTTGCAGAAACTCAATTTGAGACTAATCGTACTGGCTGTCTGTCATCAGGAAACAAGGCCCAGATTAGTTTTCATTTTCCATCCAGGCCTGAAGATGTTTGAACAGACTTCTCCCCCTTTCTGTCTACAGAGACCGCCCGTCAGAAGCAGGACGGCGTGGTGAGCAGCTCGGTGGTCTACTTCACCGAGGACGCGCCGCAGCTGCCGGCCAGCAACCCGCAGCCACTGAAGCTGCGACGCATCCTGAACCTCAGCCCCTTCACCGTCACCGACCACACGCCCATGGAGACGGTGGTGGACATCTTCCGCAAGCTGGGCCTCCGCCAGTGTCTTGTCACCAGGAGCGGGTAAGAACAGGACTCCCACTGGTGCAAAAGTACACAGATATGGAAACATTGCAAGGGTTTAATTTCAGCCTATTTATCATTTACTTTCTATTAATCTGCTGAAGGAGTTTTAGCAAAAAGTTTGAAGATATTGCAGCAGTTAAACCACAAATAAAAAGCTTTTCTAGTTGTAAAAAAGACAATTTCACTTCAGCAAAGAATGGATGTTTTTTTTAACCCATTCATAAAGGTATTTTATTTTCTTCTGCTGTTATGTATAGGAGTGTTGAGTGGAAAGCCGTGACGTGACCTCTGACCTTGTTTATTTCTGTTCAGGCGTCTCCTGGGCATCATCACCAAGAAGGACGTCCTGCGGCACATGGCTCAAATGATGAACCAGGATCCAGAGTCCATCATGTTCAATTAGCAAAAGAGAGAGAGGAGCTTTACTCCGCTGACGTTGTAAATAGGTGAAACCAGTGCGACACTACTGTAACTGCAACCTGTGAAGAATTCCTCCCACCTCATGACAGGCAAGTCCTAACCGTAGTAACCACATCATCGCTGCTCCACGTGTTTTCAATGTAACTGCGCTGGAATATTTAGCCAGAGGCAGAAAGCTTTTACTTCCGCTTAACAATTTCAACCCCTAAGAAGATCTATTGTTTGCAGACTGAAAAAAGAGAAGAGCTGATCTTTTTCTTCTTCTTCTATAATCTGGAAACACAGGTACTGTCACACACGTTTAGCATGTTTAATGTTCAGAGTGCCAAACTCTGGGTCTTCAGTTTCAACAGTGTCAAGATCAACACTCCCACGGTCATTCATTTAATCAATAAATCAATGACTGTGGGAGTGAAGCATTAAACTGTATTGCTTCAAGTTCAAGTAAAACGTTTAGAAAGCCAGGCTGAAGGGAAAACTGGGACAGAAAGCAGTATTTACAACTTGGAAACAAAGTTGTGGTCAAGTGTAAGGATGTGTTAACAGGGTTGCTGCACAGACCTGAAAGGTCTGGCACGTTGTAGAAAATTAATTTGATACTAATAATCTTATGTAATCTTACAATGATGATCATGAAGTCTGAAAAAACTGTATGTATGAAATATCATCTCACTCAAAAAGGGTGTATTTGAAGATAGTGTTTAACTAAATCCTCACATTTGAGTACCATCTACTGGAGCTTATACACTGACTATGGAGAAGCAGCTCATACAACCACACTTCAAAACATCTCAACTATCCCTTTTAAGTGATTAATCAATTCTTAAACTTGTTGCTCGTCAATCAGCCAATAAATTAATTGATTAATTCTTTCAGTTGCTGTGGTTGTAGCAACTCCAAGAACAAGTGATTGGTCGGAAGTTCTCTCTCTCCCTCTCTCTGTCTCTCTCCCTCCCTCTATCTGTAACTCTCTCTGTCTCTCCCTCCCTCTCCCTCTCTCTGTCTCTCTCTCTCCCTCTGTCTTTCTCTCTCTCTCTGTCTCTCTCTCCCTCTCCCTCTCTGTCTCTCTCGCCGCCGTTTCCTGGTACAAACTTAAATAAGTTCACAAACTCTAATTGAAGCACACCTTTTTTGAATGATATCATATTCTGTAAAAGTGCATGGGACAATGATTAATATTAATATTGGCCTTAGAAAAATCATCTTAAGATAAAAATCTGTGAAAAGTACAGAATTTAGTTTGAATCCTGAAATCTGGGTGTGGGTTTTCCTTGTGATAAAATGTTACTCTGCATCATGTGTGATTTAAAAAAAAATAGAAAAGGGACCAGTTGTGAGACCACTGAACCCTGATATTATCTTATAAAATGTCTAACACTGATTTTATTTAAAGGTGGAGAGTTTGTGACTGCTGCACTTTGGGTTTAAGTTAACCGTTTTGTTTTGTTATGTGTTGCTGCCATATTTACATTAATGCTGCCTGTATTCATGTTCATATTTACGCATCAGATGCATCAATTAACTTGTTTCTTTTACTTTGACCTGAAGGCACAAACTGACAGTAACTGGAGCAGTTAAGTATGAGTTAAGTTGGCTTTTTGGTATATCTTACTGTTAATTTAATTGTGTCAAAACTCAAAAGGTTTCAAAAGAGCCTTAAAATGAGTGCGATAAACTGCGAACTTACAGGTTCATAGCTCGTCAAACTGTGCGATATTCCTCTATTTAATTTATAATCCATTGATACGTTAAGCTGGCTGCTAATCATTGTCGGTACGTTTGTCCGTTTCTTTGTTACGTTATATATATTTTATGTAAATGTTTCTTCTGTTAGTTAGATTCATTTAGTAGTGGCAGACCGCCACACCATCTCTGATTTAAGTTAAAATGACACTAATGAACAGATTTTTAATCCGGGGAAAAGATTGGTAATCAGAGTTTGACATTATGAGAGAGAGTAAGTCGGATCAGTGCATCCTTATTTATAGTTTTCTCATAATCAAAGTACAACACGTGAAGTATCTCAAATCAGCTGGAAGTGTTTTCAGTCCATTTGTTGACCATAAACAAAAATCAACTCTAGCTCAGCTCTAGTTTGCTAATATCTTGTAGTTTTCTTTAGTTTGTCAAAAATGAGAAGAAAAACTATAAATTTGGTTCTAAATTTGTGACCCTGTAATAATTTGGATGCAGGCTGTCATCACCAGGAGGGACATGCACATCCAGAACTTTTTGCAGGTGCATAACAATATTAGCAGTGTGCTGGTGCTTTTCATCCTTTTGTTTTGGCTGTCTTTGTTGTCTAGATGTCTAGATGAAAATTGTCTTTGGACAGTGCGATACAGTACAACAGGACTGTCTTTGGATTGACCTGAAAGATTTCCCCACGTTTCATATGAGGCAGCATTAAAACACACCGTGAGGTTTTAGAAAGATTGCGAGAAGAAGTTACAAAACCTAAGGTATCGGTTACCCGTTTAACATGTTTAAGCTAAGTAAAAAATGTTACTATAAGCTCTCATTACATGAACTGACACAGTAATACTGAAACCTTCACTAAGGAGGCCGATACAGTCAGGCAGGCAGCTGCAGAGGGATCAGAAATGAAGGAAAATAACTAAGGACACATGTTTCCGCGCAGGTCTGGAAAACTTAAGAAAATCAAGGTTGCACAAAAAACAAAAAATGTTTGCGTCCTACTCATCGAATGCACGTTCAGTGTTTTTATTCCCTCCGTCATTTCCTGTGTCGTGGTATTTGTTGTTGTGGAAAATCACCTGGATTGGTCGGAGCTCCCAGCTGCTAACGGTTTGTAAAAACTGGAAACTTTGAGGGAATTGTTTTTGGAAAAACTCTCCATGTTGAAACAAATTATCTTTTTGTTTTGAAATGCCAACAGAATGTATTGAAAAAACTAACTGTTGTATATATTGTCAAGATTTATTGTGAGCATTTTTTTTAAATTTAATTTAGTCTGAAACACACTAACATTGAGCCCCGGTTATTGTTTATTTTGAACTCAATATTTAACAGATGCATTGCTCATACAGGAAACAGTTATTTGCACTTTTTTTCTTTTTTCAATTTGTAAATGAAGTGATTGAAAAATAAACCTTCAGATGGTGAATAAACGCGGTTTGGTTTGCTTCTCCTTTATTGTGACGTTTTGTGTTTTTCACATTGATGCTTTTTATTTAGTAGACACCAATAAAAAGAAGCTCAGTTCCATCATCTTAAATATACTCTTATTTAATACCAAGCAGAAAGACAGATCTTCATGCAGTATTAACAGCAAAAGCAAACCTTTTATAAAGTAATAGTTAAGTTAAGAGTTAAAATACAACATGTCAAATGAGAAACAAAGAAAACATCACATCTTTACCTCTCATCACTGTCAGAAACCTCATCTAAAGATATCATATATTCCCAACTACTCCAAAAATATAACTTGTACAGAAGATATTCAGGAGAATTCGACTAATTATAAAAGTCTGACATTCCTCTACGCAATTTCAAATGATTCATAATGTCCTCTAACACTGCTAGTATTGAATCTCCTCCTCCTCTTCCTCCTCCTCCTCATGCTTTGGTTGTCCGCTCCTCCTCCTTGCTGGCTCTCTCCAGGTCAGAGTAATACTCCAGGGCCCGTCGCACTGGCTCAAGAATATGTTGCTGCACAACATCACAGCAGCTTCAAAAATCTGACTTGTTCAGCATAATGCAAAGATTATTTCATGACAAATTATAGTTACATTTTGCCTGAGTTCCCTCAACAGGCAATGTCGTTCAGTGTAGTTCAGAAATATCTCAAAAACTATTGGATGGATTGCTCTGACATTTGGTTCAGATATTCAGTTATATTATATAGTATATGCACAGTTGTTTAAAACATTTAATCTGGATCACAATGATTGGATCAGGATCAGCTAATCCATCTGACTTTTGTGCTGTTTTTTCAAAGCAACATTGGACTGGATCACCTTGATCCAGATAAAAACTTTTCAAGATTACAAAATCGGGATAACTGTGCTCTAAATGGGACTACATTATATACATGCAGACGGTTCCTACTGACGGACCAAGGTGATCCCACTTTGAGAGAAACATTTGTGAAATGTTTGCCATGTCTTGTTACATATTGTCCTTATTAAGTTTAACACTTTGTTCAGAAAGACATTTTAGGATAAAAACCTGAATGTATTCTTTAATTATCAACCATTGATTTATTTAGTGATTTTAATCAATGAACAATCAGATCGATAAGCAGAATTAAAACCAGCGGTGATATGTTACCTCCAGACAGGGGAAGAGCTTGGTGAGCTCACTGAAGAGCGGCAGGAGGACAAATCGGATGAAGTTGGTCTGAGAGGACGGTTTGGACACTTTGTCTCGGTCCATGAAAGGAGTCACTGGGAGTCCTTTGAGTTTCTCTGTGTCGCTCTGCACAACAGGAACAAAAAGAACAACGGTTTTCATTTACATTTAAGTTGTGGATGTTTTTTCCTGTGTACTTGTGTTGGCTTGTGGCTTTTGCTTTATAATAATTGTTCTCAAAATTAGATTCTTTAAAAAAAGTAAGAAACCAAAGTTTAAGTTCATGTTTTATTCCTGTTTTCTATTTTTGTCATGTGTAAATACAGTTTTCCCTCCCTCTTCTCTTCCTTCGACTCCATGATATTCAGTGTAACAGTGAAGTTAACTTCCTCTCTCAGTCTCTGATGGCAGCGTTAGGGACAGCTGTTTCCAGTCACTTCCTGTGTTTTGATTAGCTGAGAAACTGAGAGTGAAAACCTGGTTGAAGAACTCCTGCAGCAGACAGTCCAGCCAGGGCTCGGCCACGGCCATCGGCCTCGCCTCGTTGGAGATGTCGCTCACCTTCACCATGATGTTCATCAGCTGGAAACATGCACAACAACAACTGGTAAGACCGAGCAGCTCTGTTTTATTTTCACACACCTGATAAGTCTTACCTAACTATCTTATTTTGTTGTTGGACTTCTAATTGTCTGATTTTACTTGTCTCATTTGTTTAATCTTGATTTAACTACTGAACATAAAGCACCCTTTGTTTTGAGTGGTGCTGTATCAATTGAATATATTGAAACACTGAAATATATATGAAAATATTGCAGGTATATTTTCTCAGACTCAGAGTAGAGTAGCAGTAGTTAACATTGTTGTTGTTTGTAGACCAGGACAAGACAGATGTTTGGTAGTTTTAATGTGGTGGGAGAAGTGAAAAGGTGACTTAAACAGACCTGAAATCTTAAAATAAATGTCAGAAATCCTTAAAGTAACTAAAAACACTGAAGTGAAAAGAAAACGGTTTCAGGTCTATCTTTACCACTTCCTTGTGCTCCTTGTTAGTGAAGTTGAACACCGGCCGCATTGTTTTGAACTTGTTGAGAATTTCGTTGTGTCTCGCCATGTCGGTGGCCAGAATACATCTGAAAAATATATATTTCTGTTTCAAAAGCTGAACAAGCGACACAACATCAACGTGGATGAAGTGAATGAGGCTGAAGTCATACTTGATCATTCCTCCTCGGATGTATTTGTACTGCTCGCAGGTCAGGTTTTTTAGGATGTTGCACTCTTGCTGCAAACACAAAATCATTTTTACAACATTTTAATGTTTTCAACAGTTAAGGAATGTCTAATTTTGTGTTTTCTGTTTAACTGTTTGAATGTTTGCAGAGTAAAATGTTTTACAACCATTTTAATATTGTAATTGATTAACGAAATATAGAAACAAGAACATTAAACAAGTAAAATGATAAAACCAGCAGCTAACAGTAGATGAAATGTGATGTTATTATAGGGTGAAGGCTATTCTAAAGAGATGGGTTTAGAAAAGTGATATGAATGTGTCCAGCTAAGTAGGGATGTAATGTGCATCGAGAATGGGTTAAAATCTAAATGAATGTGTAAAGATTACAACCGTTGAGAGAAAAAATAAAGGGCCTAGGGCGTAATCTACTTTACATTTCACTTCAGACATCGCTACATCTTCTTAGTTTATTTATTTGAAGAGATTTCTTTCTATTTATTTAGTTACTAAATCCAATCATTGGGGCAGCCTCTAGCTCACCCAGTAAGAGAGTAGGCTGAGTCATTTGCAGTGGCCTGGGTTCAAATCTAACCTGCAGCCCTTTGCTGATGTCATCCCCTCTCTTTCTCTCCCCCCTCTTCTGTGTATCCACTGTCACTGTCCCATAAAGGGAAAAGCCCCTAAAAATAATCTTAAAAAAAGAAAGAAAATCTAATCATTAATTGTGTATTTATTTTAGTTATTTAAGATAAAATACAATTTTAGTTGCACTTTTGATAAGAGGGCTTTTAATTAAAAAGTAACTCATGATATTCATTAATTTTGGAGTAAGACAACTAAATCAATCGGGTTTATCAATAATGGTTCATTGCAAATGAAGTTTACCAATACCTCACACATTATATATAGTATAATCTGAATACTCTGTCTGTTTCCAATCATACTTTGTTTTTTTAAACTGTCTCCAGCAGAATATTTTTGAGTGAATCCTGTTGTTCGTACCTTGGACATGATGCCGAAGGCGACGGCACAGTGGTGGTTTTCCAGGGGGGAAATGTCGTTGTAGCGAAGAGCTAAGTCGGTCTGAGCGTTGATCTGTGTGACGTTTAAAACCAAAGCAACATACAGATTAGAAATGAACAAAACCCCTTGATGGTGAGACGAAGAGACTGGCAGTGAGGTGACCTGGTAGACGTTGTTGTAGCCGGGGTGGTCGAGGTCGTGGCACAGAGCCGAGGTCAACATGATCAACAGGTCGATTCTTGCTATTTTACTCTGGAGGTCTGTCAGCCAGATGAGCCCGTACATCTGCACAACACACACCGATAACAACTCAGACACAAACTAAACCTCCAGTAACATACTGGGAGGTTATTGGCTTTTCACACATAGAAAAACATCACCTGTATGTTGGCAGATATGCAAAAAACAAGTTGCAGATCATAAATGTTTTATAGGGTGGCCGGGTTGGTTCAGTGGGTAGAGCAGGTGCACGTATATTTAGAGGTTTATGCCTCGAAGCAGAGGTCCAGGGTTCAACTCCGACCTGGGAGAATTTCCTGCATGTCTTCCCCCTTTCTCGTCTGTCTTGTAAAATTAAAGGCTGAAAAGCCCAAAAATAAATCTGTAAAACTCCATATAAATATAAAATTCTGTGGTGAAAGATCATTTACGTAACTCAAAGTAAAAACACTACAAATAAAAGTCTTGAAAAAAAGGTTTTGAGCACAAAATTATCTTTATAAGTATCACAAAAGTACTCATTGTAAGTAATATTATTACTCTATACCAGGGGTCACCAACACGGTGCCCACGGGCACCAGGTAGCCCCCAAGGACCACATGAGTAGCCCTCAGGCCTGTTCTAAAAATGAAAATTGAATATTGATATTATCTGTTTCCCACCTTGTTAAGTCATTCTTGATAATTATTGTGAGAAATCCTTAACATGATCAGTGTCTTCACATAGATGAGCATCATTAATAATCATATATAACTAAAGGAATTTTGAGTACATTTGTTATTTCAGAAGAGTGTATCAAACTGGTAGCCCTTCATATGACTCAATACCCATGAAGTAGCTCTCAATTTCAAAAAGGTTGGTGACCCCTGCTCTATACCATTGGATCATTATTATTATTGTGTTAACATGTACTTTCATGTTGACGCTCATTTTAACTGCTTTATAGACTTTGGGGTAGTTAAAACACATTTTATAAAATTATCAAATATTTTGGATGTAAATGTTTTATCTGAAAAGTAACTTCAGCAAGTAAATGTACTTGGTTACTTTGCGCAATTATATAAATCAAATTATATCTTAATATATTTTGTTTTATTTGTGTTTCTATTCTGAAGTTCCAGTCATTTTTACAGTTTAAAATTGATCTTTTTTTGTCTTTTTTTCTTTCAGATATTTGGATTTACTAAACAATTTCAATATTGTTATCTGCCTCAGAAATCAAGAATAAGTGAGTTTCTGTAAATCACAGATAAAGTGTTTAAAATCACATATTTTTCATGTTTTTTTGGGATCCCTGTGGTGACGATGGACCTCACGGCAGCAGTTCAGTTCTCTTATCTCACTTATAAAACATTTATGTCTTATTTCCTGGACATTGTCCCTCTCGCTGTCCTTCAGCTGATAGAGATGAGTGGCGTTTCTCCTCTGGTCCGTACCATCTGAGTGACGCAGAAGCAGTGCCTGAAATTGTGGAAGGGGATGCTGTTGTAGTGGCAGTAGACCTTAAACAGGAAGTTCTGCAGGACGTCCAGCTCGATGTGGAACGCCGTCAGGAACTCCAGGTCGGTGAACATCACCTGGAGGAGCACCAGCATCTCCGCATCCTCCCACTGCCTGTTAGCAACACACACACACACACACACACACACACACACACACACACACACACACACACTCTTACACCTGTGTCTGTGGGTGTGTGTGTGTGAGTCTGAGAGTGTGTCTGTTTGTTCTCACCAGTTGTCAAAAATGGGAGTTTTCAGATGCTCTCTCACTTCTTCTGTCACCTGCAGCGTGCTACGATGAAACAAGAGAGACACAAGTTAAAATGCACCACGCTCTTCCATGCTACACGCTCTCGACAACATAATAAAATCATAAAAATACGGATTATGAGAGGGCCCCTGGGCACAGACTTGTAAGATGCCCCCCACCCTATCTACAAAAGAACACAAACTCAAAGAGTCTACCTTTAGTCATTTTGTGTCCCTTTGTAGTTATTTTGTGGTTATTTTGTGTCTCTGTATCATCTCTGTGACTGTTTTGCATTTACTGTATTTTTAATAACTTTGCATCTCTGTAGTAAATTTAAGTCTCTTTGTGGTCATATTGCATTTCGTTGTAGTCGTTTTACATCTTTTTGTGATGTTTTGCATCTATTTTAATCATTTTGCTAGTCTGTGTAGTCATTTTAGGTCTCTTTTTGGTCATTTTGCATCTTTTTTGGTCATTTGTCTTTTTAGTCATTTTTTGTCCCTTTGTAGTTGTTTTGCATCTGTTTTTAGTCGTTACATTTCTTTGTTGTAGTTTTGTGTCTCTTTGTGGAGATTTTGCATCTCTAGTCATTTTGTTTCTCTTTGTGTATGTTTGGGGATATTTAGGATCTCTTTGTGAGTCAGGACACCTGACGCGTTGGGCCCCTGGGCCTGTGCCTGGTAGGCCCATTGAATTATTCATCCAAGGAGTTACCTCATGTTGAGGAACTCCCTGCGGACTTGTTGGCGCTCCTCGTGCATGCTTAGCTTAGAGGTTTTGGGTTTTGGGGACAACTTGGAGAGCTGTTGGTCGCTGTCCTCCTTAAATAGACCCATCCAGCTCAGGTGCTCCACACTCTGACATAAAGGAAAATTAAACTTTATTATTACTGATAAACCTGTAATATTCAGATTAAGGTGGAATGTGCATGGAGTAATACAAATGAAGCCATAAATGTTTCTTCCTAAAGTTCAGTTGTGTTTGTGTGATTAATGAACCTCCAGCTTCCTCTTAAAAGACTCCACTTGGCTCTTCAGATCAGAGATGATAGTCGGAGTCTTCCCCAAGTCTTCATTCACTTTGCTCTCCAGATAATGCAGCCTGAAGACGGAGACGGGAAACAACAGTGAGTTTTTGTCACCCAGTAACTTCAATAAATCACCTTTACAGGATGCACTCACCTGTATTCCATGGTGTCCAGCTCTTTTGGCATCCCCACACCTGTACGTGGACAAAAAGAAACACACAAAAGACTTGACTTTGTAGAACAAAATCATAACATCATAAAGATTTTAAACCAAAATGAAGTCAGATTTTGATCCTAACAGTGGTTCCCAAAAACCTTTTGGCTTGTGGCAATTTAAAGTTTTCTCCAAAAGAGTGATTTCATATTGTTTAATTTAAATGATTTTAAGAGGCCTGAACTGGTGAAAATATCCAGAAAAAGCCACATTTAAAATATATGAATTTAGATAATATTGTTAAATCAATTGTTAATTTCCTGAGCAACAATACTAAGGACATGACCTCCATGGTAACTAAGGCCTTGTTCCAAAAATATTTTTTTTAAATAACATCTTTTAGGGACTTTAGGGTCTCCAAAACATCACAATATCTGTTTTAGAATAAAGAGTTCTCATCTTATAGTTTGGAAAAAACTGCAGCCAGTTGAGCTCACTCTTTAGATTTGACGCCACCACCTCCAGTCGGAAGTACGAGTCCTCGCTGTTGGCTTCCAGCAGGGGGGAGATGTTCACCACACTGCCGTTTGTGTTGTACAACTTCAGGATGTGGTGAGGCCCTGCCTCCGCAGCCGCCCGGAACAGATCTGTCAGACGGAGAGATCAGGATTTTGGATTGGTAGAAAAAGACACAGACTTCTTTTTTTTTTTTATTGATTTTTCATTAGTACGTTTTGCCTTTATTAGAGTGATGACAGGAAATAAGAAAAGACAGAATGATGGGGAGTGACACAGTTCAAAACACACTGTAGTACCGTACATCTCTATCTCAAGATGACGAGAGGACAAAGAGGACCTGTCAAAGCCACATGGAGGTCAGATCCTTACACAGAAGCCACAGGAACATTCAGATTATTAGTAACCTCTCTTATACCCCGCTCCTATAGGTCTTTTTTTTTAACATCTTTACATGTGATTAAATTGCATGTGTAAATAAAGCTGTCACATTGATTTACAGTATGATTATGCCTCAAAAATCAGCAGCTGCAGCAAAATATCTCTCCTACCTTTGACATCTGCAGCAGAGCAGTCGGCTCCAAACTCTGCTTGCTCCGGCCTCCCATTAACCATGAAGTGAATGATTTTTGTTGTCATCCCAGACCCAGGAAGGACGTGACCTGCTCCAGAAATGAAAAAGGGGACCCTTGACTCTGACATGAACACCTTGAGTTTATGAAGGGTCACCTGCAGCTGACAGAGAGCCAACCCACTCATGGGGGGATTACTTAACTGGCCTACTGGGGAGGGTCCCAGAGTGTCAGTCAAGTCCCCCAGGCTTTCACCTGCAAAATGTCACTCGAAGAGACACAAACACACCAGGAAGAGATGCAGAATGACCACAAAGAAACATAAATCAACTGCAAAGTGGCACAAAAAGACTACAGCGAGACACAAAACATCTGCAAAGACACACAAATAGACTCACAATGACATGAAAAGGGAAAAAAAAGAAAACAAAGAGATAAAAAATGTCTACACAGAGACACAAAAACAACTATAGATACACAAAATGACAATAAAGACACACAAATAACCACAGAGTGACACAAAATGACCACAAAGAAACACACAATGTGTAGAAGAAGTGGTGGGGCATGTTGCATGTCTGTGCCTAGTTTATTACAGTCTATGGTCAGTCAGGGACCCATTGTCCTATAATCTTACTGCAGGAGGTGTTGTTGCGCGGCCCTGCCGGGAGAGGTCGCCGTTCTGCGGCTTCCTTCACTGCAGCCTCTACGGCGTCTGCTATGGGACATGCTATGATTTACTATGGCAAGTAATGATTTTGTCGTCTTTTAATTACAGTGAATGACTTGTGAACAGCCAGTGGAGGGGTTTATACACCGAAATGGCTTGAGGATTAAGTTGTGTGAAGTAACGCAATAAAGTGAGTTGTTGCTGGGCTGTAATGTAAAGTAACGGTAGTTTGTGACCGCAGGCAGCGTCGGACTTTTTTTTTTTCTGGGAACAATTCAGTCCATCCGGTGAGTGAATGTCTAACCGGTCCCTGAATCAATAACTTATTAATTAACAAACAAGAAACAGGTGAGTAACAGTATAGCTAACGGTGGTCCTCCGTAGCTGCTGCTAACTTAACTTAGCCAGCTTAGCTAACACTAGCGTGGCTGTATTTGTGTATTTGGGATAAAAGCTTGCTAGTAGCGAGCTAGTGTGCTAGCAGGAGAAGCTAACTGCTACATAAACTGTGTTGACATTTAACGTTCATCTGCATAGTAAGTCACTTAGCTAAACCTGAAGTAGCATTGCTGTCTTTAACTCTGAGCTTCACGTTTTAAATGTATATTTATGTCAAATATATGCAAAAAAGAGACACTACAAGACAAAGCATCCTTCCATAACATGTATTATTTTAGACTAGAGGAAAGAAAACATGTACAAAACACGTTATTTCTGCACTTTGTCTATTTGTGTCCTATGACGTTATTTCCTCTAAATTCATCAAAAGTTAGCATTAGATAATGCGTCATTTGCACATTTAAACATAACATTTCAGAAAACTTGAAGAATTGTCTTAATGTAACGTTAAGTAATCAAGTGGGGAATCATTTCTCAACTGTAAACTTCGCCTAATTGTCTCCCTTTTCTTGCTGTCTTTCGTTACAGGAGAATGAAGTGCAATATCAAAAGCAGCCCTCCACTGCAGGATGTTATGGTGCTCATTCACCAACGTTAGCATGCTCTTAAAGAGAATTACTGGCGTATAAACGGGGCCAAGTATCCTGCAGCAGGTCCTGGAAACTGTAAAGACTTTGGTGAACAAAACGTGAGGAGAAAAGGCTCGCTGGAAGTCAGCTCGTGCCTTGAATTTTCTGTCCCAGGCAGCAGCCATGGAAGAGGAGGTGAGCATGGAGTTTTTGCTGGAGCAGGTGATGCAAAAGGACCTGGGGAAGAGGCTCCAGGTGGGCCAGGAGATCATGGAGCTCATCCTGGACGAGGAGAAGTCCCCCGACATGGAGCAGGACCAGACCGTGCTGGACAGGATGGTGGACACAGTGGCCAGCTCCTGGGTCAACTCCAGCAACTTCAAGGTGAGGACAGTTTGTTCATTAAAGAAGTTGAAGATGCCTGTGGCTGGGTGAAATGGAAAAAAATAAACACACTCCATCTCTTTCAACATCTTTTTAAAAATAACCGTAGTGATGCTCTTGAACAAGACACTTCACTCTCAGCTGTTGCATTACAGCTGCTTGGTGCATGCTAGACAGGTGTTAGCATATGAAACTAGGCCCTAAAATATATTAGAAATTAACCTAAAATTAGAGTCTTAGAAGTTAAAACATGCTTTTTGTCACCATGACAGGCGGTTTTGCACAGTGTATGTGCTCTATTGGTTTAATAATTCATGTTTTAGTCACTTGTTTATATGTATGCGTTCCTACTACTTACTACTTACTTACAGTTTGGCTTGAGTCTGTCCAAGCATGTACTGATAACTTCATACTATTAAAACACATTTTTTGCTTTTCTCAACTTCTCCAAATGTCACTCAAGTAACACGTTAACCTCAAATTGGAGCCCTTTTAAGTTCAAAACATGTCACAAATACAGAGCTTTTTCTAACCTTAAGTATGTACTCCATTTGGTTTAATTTTTGATGTTTTAGTTATTTGATTATGTGTTCATACTTAGGGTTACAGTTTGGCTGCTCCAGCATGTGCTTAACAGGATAATAACAGAACTTCATACTCTTGATGTTGTCATCTTCTCCAAACGCACTGTTTCACTCAAATAATATGTTATGTCAAATTACATTTTTACATTGTATATAACTGAGTAACCCTTTTCTTTACACATATGTAATTATTTTGTTTTTTATCTCAACTGGTTGTAATCTTTACACATTAATATCCATTTTCCTCTCCATCCATCTTGTTCACGATGCATCATTACATCCCTACCACTGGGTGTGGAGGGCTACAATAGCTGTCAACCCACCAGTCAGGATGATAGGATTCACTGCAGGAGGGGCTTAAAGCAAACCAGTTGATATGGATTCCTTCAGGTGTCGGGGACAAACTGTCCTCAGGGAGCGCTTCATTCACAGAGAGGCCGTTTTTTTTTTCCCTCACTGTTGGCAGGGTGGCTGATAGACTAACCTATACCTGCCTGTGTACTGCAGGATCCCCTCATTCCTGTAACCATGATGCACGATTTGCATGCCATCCATGAACGTTTGTGTGTAATTTATGCAGATATGAGGCTGCTGATTAATCAATACATGGAGCTCACAGTAACGTAGAGCTGCTGCAGTTTAGCAGCTACGTGTTGTCAAGCTGGATCATCTCACTTTATATGCTCTTTAATGTAGTGTTCCCATGCTAATATATACAGTCAGGAGGAATCAAACCCTGATGTATGCAGTTTTTTTCCTCTCATCTGGCTTCATCAGATATTGTTTTTAGCATTCTGGCTTTCCTGTTAATGGATTTATTTGTAGCTTTATCTGAGTCTTGTAAAATGTCAATGATCCTGTTTTTTATCTTGTTGTCTCCGTTTCTGTTTCTATAAAGATTTCTTGAACAATTATGAGTCAATTAGTCCAGGGTTGGGGATTAGGATTGGAGTTAGACTGTTGACTGTTTTGTCAACTACTGAATTTACTTAATCTCAATATTTAACTGGGAAAAGATTTCAAGTTGTGACACAAAAATGCCAAATTTGTCAATGGAGTTTGGTGTCAGGCACCTTTTTTTTTCTATACAAACAATAAGGGTAGATGAGACTGAGTGGAGCTGACTGTATGATCAAAACTATGCACTGACTTCAGACACGTATCGACACAACCAATCATATCGCTGCTTAATGGGCTGCCCTGCAAATGCAGCCTCCTCCGGTCCTGTTGATATCTGTGGCGGGTCTGTAATGGGGACGCGGCTCCCAGGCGATCATGTGTCAGCGATGGTGGCTGTGAGCTTAATTTACCAGCACCATTAGCCCAGTTTCCTTCCCTCTGTGAGCGAGCCAGCAGAGTTTTAGTGTGTGGAGAGCAGCTTCCTGCCTCCCTGTGCTTTAATGTGGTAGTAAAACTCTTCAGATGTGTGTGGGTGAAAGATAGAGGAGCGCTGCTTCATGTGCTGTTAGTCTAATGGCTTTTGTTAATTGATTGGATGGCAGTGAGCAGACGAGTCAGGGCTAAATATATCGGCTATTGATAAATGCAGACAGCTTAATGGCAGAGGCTCATAGTAAATGTCTGCAGTTACACGCTGAACTGTCTAAACCTTGTTTATTCACCTTTCAGGATGATATAAATGTCCATTTAAATCCCCTATCATACTAAGGAGGGCTACAGCATATATTTATTATAATCATTGATTCATCTGAATAATTTAAATTTATTCATTCAATTTTAAATATTTATTTATTTCCCCCTTTTGCATTTCAAGCAGAAACCTGAAACAAAGACCACCTCCGCTAACTTCATTAAAAAATAATCTGATCTAATGATTGTAGTTTTGTATTTATTATCTGCTTTGGCTTTGCCAACGTTTAAGACACCGATATGGTGAAAGTAGTCCAAAATGATGTGAAATTGCATCTTTTTTAATTGAAAAATGTAACATTTTCTTTAGAGAAGACCCGTGAACTCTCCGCCAAATACATGCCAACCCTAGAAATGTCCAATATTAGAATGACATAAGAGTCTTGTCTCGTAAATTTAAAGTCTTGGTAATATAATCTCCTGGTCTGTGACTAAAAACTCAAAATAACAGATTGTCTTTAGATGTGAGATGGTGTCACACTTTATTTTTTTCAAAATTTTCATAGAGTCTTCTAGCAGGAGCTCTAGCAGCAGGCGCAAGTACACAAACTCAGGGTAAACACTGATGTAGTAGCTGATTTGATGTAATGCCATTTTGCATCCAGCAGATGGCACCAGAGCTAGCGTGTCAATTGTTTATTTTTTAACTTTACGTTTCTCTCACATTTAAAGTGAGTTTCCAAAAATTGCATCCGAGCCTGAGCATGAAGCTCAGGTGATGCATATGTGTTGATATGGTGTCAGCAGGGGGACTCTCACTACACGTTCATTGAGCCTCCCATACCACCCCATGACAAGGAAAGGTATTTAGCACTCAACTGAAAGCCTGTTGTGAAATGTCCACACTATCTTCACTCATGGTTGTGTTTGAGTTCAGTGTTTTACTTCATAGAATAAAAGTTTAGATGACTATATTCGGTTTTATTGAACAAAATCCATTTATTTTGATTACCTTTGTGTGTTTCTTTTAATGAAAACGCTTGCTTTGGTCAAATTACCCATAATGCTTTGCAGCCCACATTCAAATCTCCATTGCCCTTGTGCTGATCTGATGTTGTAGTTGTGAATGTTTTTCTATATTGGGTTTTGAGAGATTCTAGTGCATTTTAATTTATATTACATTTAAATTAAAACTTTATTTTATCTTTATTTTATTTTCACACTCCTACTGCGTACAATTCAGATAATTAAAAAATAAGAAATGTGTCAGGCTTATACAACACACTTTCCCCTCAAACAAACTGTAACAAAATAAAAACTAAGTTAACATAATTTAGAAAAATATAACCAAAAACTAAGACAACAATCAGTGCACACATTATTTTTTATGTTCTTCAAAAATGTATAATATTTTTTTAGATTTATTTATTTTTATATTTTTTGTTTTATTTACAGTTTTTCTTTAACAGGTATTTTGTTATTCTCAAATTTTATATCCATTATATGTTTTTTGTATATACTATTCACGTTTTTTTCTTTAACAGAGCATCCCAGGGAAACTATTTCACACGATTGTACTTGTACAACCATTACAGAAGTGACAAAACAAATCTTTAATCTTGAACAACAAGCCAATAAAAACAAAGAAATGCATGAAAAACAATACAGGGACTAGGAAGAAGACAAAACATATGTATATGTACACTACAATTAGACATGAATTAAATGTGACAACAGTTTCTTTTTAAAATGTTTTTAGGAGAACAAACTTTTTTTAAGATAATTTTTTGGGCATTTTTAGGCCTTTATTTGATAGGACTGCTTAGACATGAAAGGGAAGAAAGAGGGGGAATGACATGCAGCAAAGGGCCGCAGGTCAGAGTCGAACCCCGGCCCGCTGCATATGTGCATGCTCTTACCAGGTGAACTACAAAGGCGCCCAGGAGCACAAGCTTTTATCAGTGTGTTTGCTTTATGTGTGTTGTTTTGTGTCTCAGGTGGTCTTATTTGGGATGGACATCCTCTCCGCTCTGGTCACCCGACTGCAGGAGAGATTCAGGACACAGGTTGGAACAGGTGAGCTGCTTCCCTTTTTATTTTAATTATTTCTACTAGAGCTGCACAATAGATCGTTTCTTTATCGTCATCGAGATATCAACCTCCACAATATACACATTGCGAAAGACACTCAGGGATTTTTTTGAGTTTTTGAGTCAGTTGATAGAGTATCAGTAGAAAAATAAAAATGTAACGGTCATTCTTTCTTTAGTGGTGCCTTTTTATGTTAAGTTCAATTTTCTTTTTGTTTAATACAATAATGTTGAAACTTATTTCTTTTTGTTTGTTTTAAATTCAACAAGTAATTTGTTGACTTTATTATTGAATTATTTGTGTTTTTGTTGGATGTTCTGCAAAACTGACAATGAAAAGTATTTAAAAAATAGAGGAAAATAGAATAAAGGGATTTTAAATTAATTAAAAGAGCAGTGAATATAGCAATATATAGCAGTTCTACACTTAACAACTTATTAACTTACGCTATAAGTTAATAAGATTTCAGCCAACAATTCTGTTTCATTGATGAGATTATTACCTAAATGTGTAAAGATATGTACTATGTCTATCAAGTCATTTTTTTGATGCACCCATACATTTTATATTTTAATGTTTCTATGGTTGCTTGGTTTTTCATGTCCTGATCCTTTATTAACTGCTTTATTTTATTTTGTGTGCTCACTGTTGTGTACTCGTTAGTACACAGTATGACAAGCATGTGTGCATGTAAAGACAGTTAAGAATTAGGTCCGAGTAGTGTTTATATTCAACTTTTTTTTCCTCATTCTGCTTTTTTTTGATGCAGTCGCCCCGTTTTCTCTTCATAATGTTCAGGGATGAGATTCTTTCTTCGTTGTAATATTGTAAACTCAGGACATGTCCAGGCTGTCATTCACTTATGTTTCTGTCCTGTCAGTTCTACCAAGCCTCATCGATCGGTTAGGAGACGCCAAGGACCAAGTTCGAGACCAGGACCAAGCGCTGCTGCTGAAGATTATGGACCAGGCTGCTAACCCACAGGTGCACAGCAGCACACGTGTTCATCCAAACCTTTAAAAACACACACACACACACACACACACTTTTTACAGACTAACTGGAAATATATAAGCTGATCTTTGTGTGTGTGTGTCTTTTCAGTATGTGTGGGAGCGAATGATGGGAGGCTTCAAGCATAAGAACAACAGGACCAGAGAAGGACTCTGCCTCTGTCTCATCTCAACCCTAAATGTGTAAGTTAAGATTATATCTTTCAAATAACACATATAATGACATTTTACATGATTAAATGATATTCCTACAATATAAGTAAAGGTTTAACTGATTTTTAAAATATAACAACTACAGAAATGAGTTTTATGTCAAGTTAAATTAGCTTATTATTGATAATCTTTATTGTTAATATTTTGCACCCATATATTTTAACTCTTTCCTACTTTGTACTGCAACTGCTGCACAACAGTTTCCCTCAGGATGAATAGTTTATCTTATCTCACTAAGATTAGGGTGGTCACTAACAATCATTTTCATTATTAATTTATCTGCTTGTCGTTGTTTGGCCTATAAAATATCCCAAAAGAATGAAAAATGTTTAGTTTCCGAGATCACTTGCTGTTTTAATTTTTTTTTTTTAAGATAATTTTTTTGGGCCAGTCCATCTTTATTTGATAGGACAGCTAGGTGAGAAAGGGGAGAGAGAGGGGGAAGACATGCAGGAAATTGTCACAGGTCGGATTCAAACCCTGGACCTCTGCGTTGAGGCATAAACCTCTTAGTATATGTGCGCCTACTCTACCCACTGAACCAACCCGGCCACACATCACTTGCTTGTTTTATATGAACAAAAATAAAATAAAATAGTTTGTGCAGAAGGCAGCCATAGTAGAAGTAACTGCTGAGATAGCTCAACTTTAAAATCTAATTTTCATGTTGTGTATTTTTTATTTTTTATAAGGTTTGGATCTCAGAGTCTGACGCTCAGTAAAATCGTTCCTCACATCTGTAACCTCCTCGGAGATCCCACAAGTCAGGTAAGACCTGCTGCGTCCTGCCTGCACTTCAGTGTGTTGACAGGGGTGGAACAGCATGAAGCATTATTGGGCTTTGGCTGCCTTCTGCTGGTCAAATACAAACATTACAGCTTAGCAGAACATGAACCAGGATATCTGAGTTTTCTTTTCCAAATCTTTCTTTTGCACACGCGTGAGTTGATATGTTTTGGTAAAAAAAACTTTTGCAGGTATCAAACCTATGACCTTGCAGCCGTGGGGTCTCCTCTCTAACAACTAGACCCCTTTGTGTCTCTCCCTCCCCACCGTGCTCTGCGTTTTGAGTGTGTTGTCTCTTGATAGGCTGCAGAGCTCTATCATCACCGGAATCACACTTCCTCTCGGGACAGGAAGCCGTGCCCACGAACTTCCTTTCCTGAAGCCAAACACTCTCCGAAGCTCATGTCTTCTAGTGCATTATGAACCATCTCTGGTTGGAGGTGTAGGAACTATTTTTATATTTGTGTCTGCCCTTTTGGTTGTTAGAGGAAAGAAGAGGCCAGCTGGAAACGGCCTAAGTGGTTACTGTCTGGAAGCAATTTTCCAGTTTTATTGTAAGTTCCTGCACTCAGAATTCAGTTTTATTTGGATTTTCTTTATTATGCAAATACAGCATAAAACAAATAACATTGTGACAGGACAGGTTAAAAAGCTGTAGGCTCATACAGCGGACCTCCTCCCAAGTTTATTTATTATATTTATACACACAAATACAAATGAATTGAGGAAAATTGGAGGCACACAAAATACAACAATAAGGCAGAGTGATTGTATAAGAAATATCAAAAAGCAAAAGAAGGAAAAGAGCAAAATAATTGGACACTTGGGGAAAAAAAACTTACTTTACAGTGAATTTCTAAAGATTTTAACAAAATTATTAGTTTATTGAAAAGTACAGCAAGAAAACAAAGTGATAAAATGTGATGTTAAAGGAAAATAAAAGTACCTGAGTGACCTAATGATTTAAGTACCAGCTTGTGTTTGTGTGTTGTCTTTATTGTCGACCTGTAGGTGCGTGACGGAGCCATGAACTGCCTCGTAGAGATCTACCGCCACGTTGGAGAACGAGTGAGAATGGACCTGGGAAAGAAGGGTCTGCCTCAGTCACGGTGCGTTCAAATGCTCTCTGTTAAAATGAATGACTAACTTGAGATTACTTCCTCTGTTTGCCCCATTTTTAACAAACTATTTGAATGTCTGAAAACAGTGAAAACTGCCCATCACAAGTTCCCAGATGGTTAGTTTACAGTAATATAAAACAGAGAAAAACTAAAAAAATCCTCAATGTTTAAGAAGCTATAAACAGACAATGAATGTTTCACTCAAATTATTACTTCTTTAGCATTAGTGTGGAATTATTTATTTTATGGTTCTGCGCTGGTCCATCAAATCTTTTTCAGCCTTTGTGGCTCAATGAAAACATGGCTTTATATTTAGTTTGTATACTACCACAGACACTTATTAAGGGTTGACACACCTACAAATCTTTTTAAAAATAGCTGCATCCCTCCCTGAAATGAAGGTTGTCTTCTCCCAAAGAGTCAACAAATGTCACCCGTGGCTGCTGTTACGAAGACATTGTGATTATTAGTGTTTGTACTATTAATATTACCCAGCAGGCGTCACAGCCATCGCCATTGCCTGTGTATTTTTGGATGCCCAGACTGTGGGCGACAATGTTACTGTGGCCTATTTAACTTCTCCCTGGAGAATCTGAAAAGAGCCAGTTTTCTGTTCTTCAGAGTCCTGAAGGTAGCAGGGCTGTTTATTTCTGCTGTGAATGTGGTGCTAATTATCTGCCCCCCCCCCTCTTCTCTGTCCAGGCTAAATGTCATCTTCAGTAAATTTGACGAAGTTCAGAGGTCAGGGAACATGGTCCTTTCACCTGTGTCAGGTAAGATCACGTCTCCTGCTCTACCTGCAGAGTGCTGCGATTTTAGTCATGGTTGTGTTTACCGCACCAGCACTGTTTTATCTAATTCATTTAATTTATCTACTACCATGACAAAAGACTTGCATGTTTTCTTAAATCTGGCCGATGAACCTCTCATTTTACACCTAATTCGTTCCAGTTTGCAAATACATTGTACATACATTCTATTACCTGCATGTGACCTAGTTGCTCTTGTTTGTTTATGTCTTTTGGTCTTCTGGGTTTGAGATAAAGGCTGTAAAACTGAAAGAATGTGTAGTACAATAAGTTACAAGAGCTGAGAGAATATCTCCGCCCATCAGTCACAATGAGCATGTTGTGGGAAGGCCTAGTCTTGGTTTCCACTGGTCTCAGTGGGGTGTGTTTGCCGTCTTTCAGTCAGAATGTAACCTGAGCTGGTTTCTTTGTGCTCGGTGAAGCGAGGAGCTTTCACCCACCTCACTGCAGGAAAAGTGACCCTCCTGATGGGGACAGAAAGGTCTGAAGGAGCCGGATTTCTGCAGAAAATATCACACCCATATTAGCAGCTGACTGTGTACAAATTGAAGTTGACCCTCTTTGCTTCAGCACTAAAACCCAGACTGAGTGACATCAGATTGATCTTTTTAGTCCCTTGAATTTATTGCCTCTCAGGCCAGACAGAGCTGACAGGCCTCATCGCTGTGGTCACGAGGCTCAGCTTTCATCTCAGGGGGCCCCGTCTGATTTAAAAAAAAAAAGAAAAAGACCCTCCTTTGGGGAAACAACATGAATTTGTCACTGAGATAATCTGACATGAAGGGAGGAGCTTTACCCGTTTACAGTTTATCTCTCTGATCACAAATCTAATAATCACGTCCTTTTTTTTTTCGGGGCAAATGTTATGTACCCATATCTTTTCTATTTTCACAAGTTAAGCATTCAGGTAGCTTACATGTTAAAAGCTTTTAATGTAAAGTAGCTGCAGTGTTCATTTTGCATTTAATAGTAGCATTAAATCAATGGACCGCGAATGAGTGCTTGCAAGTCTTAATTGTTAATGAGGATTGGTCGGCCTACTAATTTCTATGGAAGGAAAAGCATATCATCTAAGAAAGCTAATTTAATTTTCCTTACTATGTTTATCACATTAGATTTAGTACATTAAAGCGCCTCACAGGCTCAGATTGTGTATCTGCACCCTGGTTAAAAACGAAAAAAAGAAACACACTGCTTTCACTTCAAAGACGTTAGCACACTGACAACTGACAGAGCTCTGACCTGAGCAGGCGAGGGAAAACAATCAACTCAGATCTGGAAAACAGGGGTATGAGAAAGAGAAAACTAATGATCATTCAGAGAAGAACATAGGCTTTGGTTTCAGGGGGGAACGCAGGGTACATGTCCACCGCCACTGTAAAAGAACAAAACTGCAGAAAAAAATAGGCTCAGATTAAAAAAATTAAGTTACAATAAAATATGTTATTTCGTGCATGTATAAGTATTTCCTGAAAGTCGATAGGGTACTGTATCCTCCAGTTATTTTCAACAAAAGGTTTGTACTGCGGTGTGACGTCTTTCCTCTGAGCAGTAGCTCTGTGATGTCTCGTGATATTATGACTTTATTCTCCAAATGCTATGACTCGATTCTAGTAATATTGAAATATTATGACTTCATTTTCATTGAATAATGACTTTATTCTCAGAATATTACAACTTTTAAAAGTTCCGACCTTTTTTCTCGTAATATTCTGACTCTATTTTTGTAATGTTATAATAATATATCTTTTTTCTTGAAATATTATGACTTCATTTTCATTAAATTACTACTTTATTATCTTATTATGACACTAAGACACTAAAACTACATAAAGATACAGAGAGAGAATGAAAAACTAACACAGGAAGAAAAAGGAACGGCTGCAAAGACGTTAAAAATAAACTATACAGCTGAGAATGGAGGAGAGAGATTGAGAAAGCCAAGAGGAAAAACAGACTAAGACTCGGCAGCCCAGGGCTCTTATTTTGTAGGAGTGGTGTTAGCTGTCGTTTCTACAGTCACAAGACCAGGTTGGAGGGGAAGGGAGGAGGCAGGCAGCAGTGCATCAGCTCTTGGTCTGTGTCGGTAGCTCCACAGGAAGGTATCGTCTCGCAAAGTCAAGCTGCGTCCACTGCAGGTAACTTTATCACATATAAGAAGTAGATCCTTTTTTAATTCAAAGTTCAAGACCTGTTGTAAATACCTGCAAGTTTCATGTAGATAATATTCATCTGTCTGTGTTATTGACGTAGAAACATGTTATTACTCTCTCTGTGCTCATAATCCTTGATAATTGCACTGGCATCATAATTGGGATCTGAATGCCACAAGTAACTGAAGCTCAGTGATGCATATAATCCCGCTCTGCTCTTCTCTGCTGCACAATCCAAAACATTTTCATAACTCAAGTCATTTTGGTTTAAATGGTTGTTATGATTTAAGGAACTTAGTTTGAGGAACACAAGCTATCATTGCCACCTATGTTGTTGTCAGTATGGCAGGTGTTCTGTGTTGCTTACTGTCATGATAGGTGATATGTTGTGCAGCAGTACAGTCTAATCTAAGTTACCATTAATGATAATGACAACTTTATTTGTATGACACTTATAATGACATAGAGACAAAAGTATAAAGTCAACAGGAAAACCAGATAAATTAGATAAAAAGATGAATAAAGCTAGTTTAAAAAGCAAAAGAAAATACAGAAACAACTCTTGTACATCAGAGATGTAGCGTGGAACCTTTAAATGACCTTATAACATAATATTACAGTTGATTTAAACTGCATTCTTGGAAGCCAATTAAGGGCTGTTGTAATTGTTCAGGTTATAATCCTTGCAGCTGCATTTTGCACCAAGATTTAGTTTGTTTACGGAGTGTAGAATGTAGTTAAAATAATCCAGATATAATTAAATTAGGGCATAAATGTCTTTCTGCAGCAGCAAACAGATGGTTTGATTTTAGAGATCATCTGATTAAAAAAAAATATTCATGAAATGTAGCTTTCAAGTCAGTTCTTCCCCAGCAGTCCTTTTAATAAATACAACCAGCCTGAAGGTTTTTGAACAATACTTCCACTATTTGGAAGCTGTTATGTCACTTGTACAAACCAGGGCAGTAACATTTATTTTTAATACCAATTAGTTTTCTATCAACTGTTGGGAAATAAAATGCCTGAAAGTTTCTTAGAGACATTTTTACATTTGAGAAACTGAAGCCGCATCAAACGATTAATCTATTTTCAAATTATTTCTGATTATTTCTCTTTGCTTTAGTGCAAATTAAGCAGTATAATTCAAATGATAGAGATCGTTCGTTTATAGAAAATGCTAATTATGTTATTTTTTTGCTATATAAAAAAACCTGGGGTCAGTGAGGTATTTAAAAATGTGTATGTACATGTATGACTTGGAGTCAGAGCATATAAGTGAAGCGGGAGGATCTTTGATGGAGTGCAGAGCAGATTTTTTAAGTCTTGGAGCGTTGCTTTATCTCCTCCTCCAATTTCCCTCTGTTAGCCACCAGTGCCTGTCATCCAGCGGACTTTTTCCTGACAGAGCTCTGGGCATGAAGGGAGTGTTCATCTGATAAATACAACGCAGCTTTTGTTTTCTTATTTTGAAATGAGAGATGAGCGATTTGAGTAGAGCGTGGTGAATCTGAGTGAGCGCGGAGCGATATTTAGCAGAGCAGCCAATAGCGAAGGAAACAAACTGCTCCATCAGCGTTCAAATGCTCTGATGAATTATACCTTAATATTCAGCACTTAGGATGCAAAGAAAATTTGCAGGGCTCAAACAGGACTGACCATTTGCACAGCTATCTGGTCCGATATAAATATGTGTTAATTTATGCGGTTGAAGGGCTAGTAACTACTATTCCCAAGTTAAAAATGAACTCTAAGCCTCAAACTATGTCATATTTTGATGTTGGTGGTTCTGACTCCAGCTCTGTGGGTTTTAATAGACCAGGACCCGGCTGTGTGCGTCACGCAGCATCAAGAGGTCCTGCAGGGAAGGCGTTGAGAGACGAGGCCAGATACTCGCTGCCAGCAGGACTTGGGTTGCACAGTTGGAAACCTCCTGAATAATGAACACTGTGCAGGGACAGAGAGACAGGGCACCATGCACCAGTGAGTCTCTCACAGATGTTTAGAAACACAAGGTTGAAGGAGCGCTTAAACGGCATTTAGTGCTGGTAAATTTGTAAAAATGACCTAAGTGTGCAAGTCCTGCTGGCCTCCGACACACCTGTCACACATTTAGGCGTGCAGAGATACAGTTTTCAAAATTAAACTATTGTCTAAAACCTTCCTGCCACAACTGCTCAATACTGACACTCCTCTCTGCACAGATGCACGCAACACAACAGGAAAGCTCCTCTCGACACAAACTGAATGATACCGAACAGGAAAAGGTTTTACTCCAAACAGGAACAGAGACTGATTGACCCTAAAAACAAGTAAACAAAAACATAAAAAAGTTAGGTAAATTTCAGTTACAATACCAATTTAGTTTGGATATAAAAGAGATTCTTAGAGAACTTCTGCTGTAACTTGTACGAGAAATTAGCAACCCTACAATATTTTTATATAGCACCAGGATAATGTTTAGATTAAGATCTAATTTTTTCTTTTTACTGTTTTCTGATCGTTTTGTGAACCAAACAAATAATTGTCCAAAAAAAGTACTCAACAGGTAATTGTTAGTTACAGTCCTGCATGAAACAATCTCAACAAAGTTTGTGCGCTCCAGAAAGCCTCTTGGACAGTTTCATCGGATGAAACCTCTGACTGTGAAAGAACTAAAAAAAGAAAAGAAAAAAAAAATCACTTGAACTCCCTTTATTAAATGATTAAGTGCAAGACTTTTTGATACCGAAAAACTCCAGATCACTTCTGATGTGTTTCTAAAAGTGTTTACTTTGAGGCATCCCTGGGCTCAGTACTTCTTGTTGATGTAAAGACGGTAAACTCAGCAATACTCGACTTTTCTCATAAAAACCTCACCCACTGTATCTCCAGACTCTTGCTTGGTATGATCGTGCGAGTGAAGCCTGATAGTTCTGTGGGAATGTCACTCCCTCTGTTGTTTCAGCTGGTTGTGATGTGCAGGAGAATGGCGGGGGTGTTTCTCACTCCGTTCATTCAGCGATGAAAAGACTCGCGTTCACAGGTTGAAGCTCACCTTTTCAGCTGCAGCTGCATTATGATTTAATGTGATTGTTAGTCTCAAAAGTAAATAGAGCTGCAAAGATTAATCGATCAATCGATTAGTTGTTAAATTAATCGCCAACTATTTTGATAATCGCTTAATCAACTTGATTCTTTTTGTGAAAGAAAAAAGGTAAAACTCTTCTCGATTCTAGCTTGTGCTTTGGGGAACACTGATCGACATTTTTTTTTTTTTGTACTATTTTCTGACATTTTATAGATCAAAACAACTAATCGAATAATCAAGAAAATAATCGACAATGAAAGTAATCATTAGTTGCAGGCCTAAACGGCTGCAAAGATTTTTAGCTTATTGTAATGAGTGGGAAGGGATTTAATGATAGAGCTGCAGGTAGAGAAAGACTTGATTAAACTCCTTATCTGCTGTGAGCTGCTCCCTCATTTCTTCCTCTCTTCTGTGACGCAACCCTGCACTTTCTCACCACCTCGCCTCACCTCTCCTCTCGGTCATTTTGTGAATTTGCATCGGGGAGATCAGCTGTCAGACTCCATCAGGCTCCCAGAGACTTTGAGGCGCTGCCAGGAGTAAAACTTGTGACCTGGCAGCCAGAGGATAATTATTCACAGTCACTTTGTTTATTTTACAATCGTGTTCATCAGTATTAGTCTTTTTGATTTTATCCACCCCCTGTCACAAAGTTGTGAAAGTTAAATTTCACATGTCAAACACATTTTATGGTCATGGTTGGCATTGCTCAACACTTGTATAGTGTCTTCTGAGACTTTGGAGGAGCGTCATCATGTAGATATGAGCTTTAACAAGGCGATCCAGGTGCATTATGGGAAATGTCAGATCCAGTAGTTGTAGATAAATTCATATATATATATATATATATATATATATTGCTGTGCTTATAAAATATTAGAAAAACTGTGAAAAAAAAATTGTCCATCAAAGGAAAATATTTAGTTTATAATTAAACAGAAAAGCAGAAAAATCCTCTCACATTTGAGAAGATGGAACCAATCAGAAAATGACTGATTATCAGTATATATTGTTCAAGTTATGGATTAATCAACCTATTTTTTGCCTTTAACAGACACATTCTTGGATATAAGAGTTCCTTTTCTCCACCTAAAATATAGACATTATAACCACAGTTAAAATCTGCCCAGAACAATCTCTCCTCCGACGAGCCATTGACTTTCTGAAAGAATGACAATACTCACAGCTGGTTTTATTTCAGTATCAGTCAGTTCAGGGTCAGATCTTTTCAGATTAACCTTTTGAGATTGTAACTTTAGTTTTCCTCTCAGTCATTGCATTGTTGTTATTCAGCCTTTAGTGTGTCCTCCTGTCTGTCTGCCTTTGTTCTCCACCTGTACTCCATCAGAAAATGATGAATAGGAAACATCAATATAGCCCTGTGACGCGGCTGTACCTGTGTGGATTAACACGTGTGTGTTAACATCACCATCTTGTGGACAGATGTTTTCTTTCAGCTTCACGTATAAAATACAAGAATAAAAGAAATTTATAATTTAATTTAGTTTTGATTCAAAGGCAGCAACCAGAAACAAACTGAGAGTTAAAGCGGACCAAAAACTGTCAGTTATACAAACATTCAACCCTATTATAACAAATAAAAACCTCTGCAAATGGAAACCTGAATGTCACGCTGAAGAGTTATTTATCATCTCACATGTGGAGCAGCTGTGACCTTGCTGTGATAAAAACTCTGATGGATGGACTCGGGTGGAGGCTCGGCGGCTGGCAGAGGACCAGCTTCCTCTGCATCCCTCCCTCCTCCCTCTCTCCTGAGTCATGATGACACTGTGGCTGTCCCTCATCTCTGACTCCACCCATCAGCTCCACCTCCAGAGCGACCCCTCCCTTCTCCTCTCATTGGTCCTCCTCTTTTCCTTTCCTCCTTTTCCTTTCCTTCATCACTTCTCTCCATCCCCTCCCTTCCACTTCCTCCATCCTGCTCCTGACTAGAGGACGGAGACAGAAAGAAGGATCATATTGAAGCACATGCTCCCAGACAGGGGAGGGGGGAGGCCAGCTTTCTCCCCTCTTCTCTCTCTCCTCAGCTGGAAGGAAAAAGATGTGAGGACCACAGAGGACTGGAGGACCGTCTGTCTGTGTGCCTGTCTGCCTCTCTGCCGGCATGCTGAGGAAACTGGTCTGCAGGCGGATCTGCTCCTGTAAGCCGCTGCTCTTCCTCTGGATACAGGGAAGGTTTAAACAGAGGGAGGAATGGAAAGAAATGAATGGCAAGAGAAGGGAGGAGAAGTGAAGAGGATGCCTGGTGTGTTGGCGGCTGTAAATCCAGGAGGAATGCGTCTGCGGTGTGTCTCGAGTGTAAACACAGCAGGATGATTTGTTGGCCTGCACGCAGCTGGATTGTTGTGAGGACAATGCACAGGGCGTCGCTGCCTCTGAGCAAAGTTAAGGGTCTGTCTGCTGTGGAGTTTTGGGAGAAACTGAGAATTAGTTTTATGTTGAGTGAAATAACCTGTTGGGGCTTTCAAGGTTACATTTAACTTTTGAATGAATGAAAGTTTATTTATTCGGTTACTGAACATAGAACGTAATATGTGTACAGGAAATTCATTAGAAACAAGGGTAACCGAAAAGGTGTAGGCTGAAGCCATGGCTTATTACGCCTACCCTATTTTACAAAACAACATCTACCCATCAGAATTTAAACAAACAATATACATGCGTAAACGTGTATTCATACACACCTACATGTATACATACTATATATTTATACGCACACATATACATACATACATACCTACAGACATATGCACTTAATCACAAACAATTTGTTTGGCCTTAGGCCACCATATATTTAACAAAAAGTGATGTTTTAAACTGTTTTTTGAAATAATGAATGGAATTGCTCCTCTTAAGATCATCGGTGAGACCGTCCATTAACTGAATAGTTAGATTTTGTGTTTGGTTCTGGCTTAGTTGATTTGTTTTCAGACAGTTGTGTTAGTAAGTAAGTTATGTTTCTGATGCATGTTGACATCTGTGCTGAAGGGGACATACTATACATATACTGTATATGATTGTTGCCGGGATGACTTATTTTTTTAAGCTAACCTGGAAGATAGCATCGCCCTGGTTTCCTTGACACAAAACCAATCGGATTATTGCAGAAAACAATCTCTGTGGAAGACAGATGTTTATGATCCTTGCACGTTTCGTTCAGCAAGATAATCTTCAGAAATGAACCCCAGTTTGATGATTTTTAAGTGTAGATGCAATCGGCAGAAGTAAATAGCTAACGTTAGGCCATAAACTAACTATACCTGGGTCGCATGACTTGACCGTCACCACTAATAAGCTTCCAAATTATAATTTGATTTTGCACGCTACCTATAAATTGATCAATCTATAAGTTGTAAAGTTTGAGTTTGCAGGAGCGTGAGTACAAACACAATAAGGCTGTTAAGGCGTATTTAGTGAGAGGCGATATGAGTTTAGATGTTTGGCGTGATGAGGTTTAATGTTCCCAACAACCTCTGTAGTCTCATTTAGCTGTCTTGATAGCATCCGCCTTTATTAAGACACGTAAAAGCTCACAAGTTCACAAGTGCAGTATTTACTAACATATTTTATGTGGTAGAACAAAACTTGAAAATCTTTTAAGCCTGTGTTAACTGCAGACCTTATTTTAGGCATTTAACCAAAAACCCCATTCAAGTTGTGGTGAAGACTTCGACTGCCATGATCCCACGCTATTTCACAACATCACCAAAACTAGGTCTTTTGTTATCACTTTGATCAAGAGACCCCTAGGATTTCCCTTTCCCTTCTCTCCTTCTGTCGTGTTGTTTAGATGCTAACATGTTGAACCTCAGGTGTGTCTCTCTCTCTCTCTCTCTCTCTCTCTCTCTCTCTCTCTCTCTCTCTCTCTCACACTATCACACTCACTCAGTCACTCACACTCACACACAGTCACTCAGTCTCACACACAGTCACCTTGTGTTGGTATTGAAAGGTGTTTCACCGAGCTTCCTTTCTGATCCTTCAAGGAGGAAAAAACTGCAACCTGATTGTGTGTGTGTGTGTGTGTGTGTGTGTGTGTGTGTGTGTGTGTGTGTGTGTGAATAATGAAAGAGGATTGATTGCTAGCCGGGCAGATTACTGCGCTCACGTGGCACTCGATTGTCCCCCACAGGAGATATTCACACAGCGCTGTGCCTCTTTGATTGTTATTGTTATGTATTTATTCACTGAGCAATTAAAAGTCAGGACAGGACTTTTTTTTTTTTTTTTTTTTTTTTGTCCACATTACATCCATAACAAGGATTGTTTACGTCCAACATATTCAACCAGAAATGGTGGGCTGCAGGTTATTTAGGGGTAACAATCCTGAACATTTCTGTTCTGGAGAGTTGTGAAGATGTGTTGCTTTTCTTCGTTTTATTGTTGTGTGAGAGTAAACTGAACATCTTTAATGTTTTGAACTGGCGGCCGGACGTAACAATAAATCTGAAAATATCAGACAGACTTAAGAAAACATTCAACAACACAAATGTCACAACATGTTTGTGACATTTGTAGGCCAAAAGTTTAATTGATGAAGAAGATTACTTTTTAGAACAAAGAGAATAAACTTTTTTTTTTTTTATATCAACTAAAGCACAATTTGCAAAAAAATAATACTTAATACTAAAACTTTTCTTTTGAGAGTCCCCTAGAGAATTTAATCCTGTACCTAGACCTGTAACCTGTACACAAAGTCAGAATTATAGCACACACTTTTATTCTCCTGTGGTCACTCTGGGCTTCTTACTGGGAACACTGGATTAATTGTTCAGTTTTTAGTGGTGGCATTGTGTCTCTGACCTCCTCGCCATCGTTAGCCCGTTTAGGTTGGTGATCTAGGAATGTGAGTTATGCCCTCTGGATCAACTAAACGTCAGCAAAATGTAAAACATGCAGGAATGTCGGAGTCCGCCTGCCTGCTTTGCATCGTTGAGATGCTCAGTGGTGGAGTTTACTGAAGAGTCATTGTGACCAGAGCCCTCTGTCGGTCTTCTCTGCTCTTCCTCCTCCAGACAAAAACCTTGAGGATGATGACTCGGGGGATGGCGGCCGCTCCTCGTCCTCTTCCAAAGGGGTCTCGCTATCTGGGAAGAAGACGGTGAGCATGGGTTCATTTCGACGCCCCGCCTCCAGCACCAAGTCTGCAGGTCAGATTCCACACGGTCGTCTCACACGTCACTATGCACCTCTATAGAAACAGCGCCATCATGGCAAGAAGTAGGAACAACTCAAAAATGTCTTCTGTGCCACAAATCATTAAAAAAAGCAAGTTGAATTTTTTGGATAATTTATATAACATGAATTGGAATCTATCTATCTATCTTTTCCAAGTGTTAACAACATTGAAATAATAATGGCGCCTCCCTGTGCTATACATATTGAACAATTTACATTTTTACTACCTCTTGTCCTCTACGCTCTGCTCCGTGTAAACAGCCTGCAGTTCAGCTGAAATTTCCTTGAATCTTTGTTGTGTGACTGTTGGTCTGAGTCAAGTCATTCATAGCTCCCCAGAAGCTCTGAGCAGCGGATAATTAAATTTAAACGCTTCATTTTTAGCAACATTTTAAATGAGACATGTAGAATAATTTGATTGTGATTAAATTTCACTCCGTGGTTGTTCTGAGCTTCATCATACTTGGAGTTAAATTTAGACAATTTGTACAAGAAAAAAACTGCACAGATGGCATGACATAAATGTGCAGGGAGAACAGAAAGCACTTGATATGACATCAAACTTGGTTAAAGTTGTTTAAAACCCATTTATCTTTCTGCAAAATAAGATGCTTGGTAACCTACCTACCTACCTAGACGATTGTCTGTTTCATCCATGAATTCATTTGAAATTAAGTTATGAAATGATGTTGATTTCCCCCTCTCTGAATTGTATCTTGTATAAAAAAGTA
Organism: Perca flavescens; assembly: GCF_004354835.1. Taxonomy (NCBI): domain Eukaryota; kingdom Metazoa; phylum Chordata; class Actinopteri; order Perciformes; family Percidae; genus Perca; species Perca flavescens. Next base: position 3,192,782 of record NC_041354.1, on the reverse strand, counting down.
CATATGTTTTAGGGAAACAAAACATCAAAAATTGTAATAAGTGAACGCTTCTGATGGGATTCAAGCAACAACTAAAAAGATAGAGCGGTTTCAACGTGTCCTTGAGTAGGTTAGGTAGCTTTTCATCGGGGTGTGGGTGTGTGATAAAGAGTGTATGTGAATTGGTGAATAAAAGGCAAATTGTAAAGCATTTATTTAAGAAATTGTGTGACCCTGGTGTTCTCTGTAGGGAGGGATGGGTCTGGTGCTGGAGCTGTGGACGAAGAGGACTTCATCCAGGCTTTTGAGGACGTCCCCACAGTGCAGGTATTCCAGATGTTTAATAAAATGTTGCATTTTCAGCCTCGTGCTGTGTTTTTTGTGCTTCTCTTCTTGGCTTCCTCTCATCTATCCTTCTTCTTCATTCATTTTCCTGCTCTCCACCAGATCTACTCCAACAGGGAGGTAGAGGAGGCCATGACGAAGATCCGAGACGTGCTGTCAGACGATAAGAGGGACTGGGAGCTCAGAGTGGCAGCTGTAAGTCCTCTCAGTCATCTCACTATAAGGTGATCAGTTAGGTGAAAATGTCTTTTTATTGATCGCTGTTTCTTCTCTTTTTCATGTTCCTCCAGCTAAAGAAGGTGCGTTCGCTGCTCCTGGCCGGCGCAGTGGAGTTTGATGGGTTTCCGCAGCAGCTGCGGCTCATGGAGGCAGCGTTCAAACTGTCCGCCAAGGACCTCCGCTCTCAGGTGGTCAGAGAGGCATGCCTCACTCTGAGGTAAGACAGTTTCCCTTTTAAATCTGCTGCAACTCATACAGTAGGCTGATTGAGTTTATTGAAAAGATAGATTATAAAGACAGTCGTTCCAGTATACAGGCGGCCGCCGTCTTGGGAGCTACTGTCTTAAAAATCTATCTTTTTAATAAACTGTCTGTACACTTACAAAGTTCTCAATGCTTTGGTTAACATTTAGGGACCCTCATTATGCTACCGTTGAAGTGTGGTGATATTTCTTTTATATTTATTTAGTGGTATAAATAGCGATTTGTTTTTACTTTCCCTGTGCCCTGAATACTAGCATTGTAAGCTAATCAGCAGTCCACGCTAGCTTGTTTCAAGCTACAAACACATTCGATTAGCATGAAATCATGTCCCAGAGAACGACAGAGTGGGTACACATCTGTTATTAACCCCTAGGCTCGTTTTGGTTTAAGGAACCATCTTTATGTTCCTTTGCTTGTTGTCGTTCTGTACAACACAGTGTGCTGGTTGCTCATGTAGTTTAACCTGAGTGTCTACTCTGCTCTCACCAGCCACCTGTCGTTGGTGCTGGGCAGTCGGTTCGACCACGCGGCAGAGGCCATCATGCCGACCCTCCTCAACCTGGTCCCCAACAGTGCCAAAGTCATGGCTACCTCCGGCATTGCCACCATCCGCCTCATCCTCCGAGTACGTGGCGGCTTTACTGAGATGATGTGGTAGATGGAGAATTTTTTTACAACAGGTTTTGACACCAGGTTCTTTTGTTTTGCAGCACACACACTACCCACGTCTCATCCCCATCATCACCAGCAGCTGTACCTCCAAATCTGTGGCTGTCAGAAGGTGAGAGACACAGTAGTTCATTTTATTTAATTTTATTTTATTCAGATATTTCTGTTTTTATTTTTGCTGTTTATGTAATTTTAAGATGTATTTAAATGTTCTATTATGTTTGTATTTTATGTTATATATTATTGGATTTATATATTCTATTTTATTTTTTTATTTTAAGAATATGTATTTTTTAGTAATATTTTGCATACACTACTTACTTTTTTGCAATGTTATTTAGGTATTTTATTTGTATTTTATTGTATTTATTTGTATTTTGAATTTTCTGTTTATCTAATTTTACATGTATTTTTTTTATTAATGCTTTTTTATTTATTTATTTTATTTCAACATATCTATTTTAATTTTATGTATACATGCCTTAATTTAATTTGATTATTTAGTTTTTGTTGTTGGTTCTCTGATGATATTTCTTTTTCAAGGCTTGAAAAGTCAGGGAAAGTTCTGAATTTAAATAAAATGTAGAAATTAATGGATGTCATGCTCCTGTATGCTCAGATCCCACTTAAACAGTTCTTCTTGTGTGTTGCAGGCGCTGCTTTGAGTTCTTGGACCTGCTGCTGCAGGAGTGGCAGACGAGCTCTCTGGAGAGGTGAGAAAAGATTACACTGTACGTTATCTGAGTTCTGTCATCAACATTTCTCCATCAGTAATAATAACTATATATAGCAGATATTTGTACAATAAGTATAAAATGGGTGCTTGTGAAAGGCTTAAAGTACCACACGCTGCCTTGTCGGGAAATGTGACACCAGCCAGGTTGTGGTCAATCTCAGCACTTTCCATGGCAATGCCAGGGGGGATCTCTGTCTGCCTCCAAAAAGCCCCATTGTGTTTCTGCATGGCTGCTTCCTGCCACTACCACCGCCGCCAGGGAGAAACCCGAGCTGAACCCCCACCCCAAAACTACCAGGGGAGCGCTCTGGTTCTCATCGATCAATCTGTGTGTGTGTTTGTGTGTGTGTGTGTGTGTGTGTGTGTGTGTGTGCGTGTGTGCATGCATGCGCGTGTGTGCGTGTAATCTTGTTTATTAATTGTTTGATCTGATATTTTCCTGATATATGTAAGTATATAGTTATTTTCCAGCTGCTTGTCTCAGGTTTTTTACTGATGTGCTTTTCATTATCAACCTTTGATGTTTTATTATTGTTTTAACTCACATTTTCCTCTTTTTTTTCTTTTTTTTTTCTCCCCCTTTTGTAGACATGGAGCAGTGTTGATGGAGACGATAAAGAAAGGTATCCATGATGCAGATGCAGAGGCTCGCTCTGTGGCAAGAAAGTAAGTTGCACATTTTTGTTTTCTTACCGATGTGAACTTACTCTTATCACAGTTTGTTGCAACTGCAGCTTGAGAGTTGAGAAACACTGACGAAGAGAAGCATAATATTAAGATGTTCTTTGGTCATCCGGTTTGCTGTTGCAGGTGCTACTGGAGTTTTCACAGTCACTTCAGGCGGGAGGCGGAGCAGCTGTTCCAGGGCCTGGAGGCGTCCTATCAGAAAGCTCTGCAGGCTCACTTGAGGAGCGGAGACAGCCTGGTGTCGCTGCCCGCCTCAGATCGCTCCTCCTCCTCTTCCCAGGAGAGCCTCAAGTGAGACGCTTCCTCTTCTCTGATCCATCAATTAATTGATTAACTGGGAAACATAAGAAGGAATCGATTCCTCGCTTCCATCACACCTCCTTGTTTCTTAGATCCTCCCAAAGAAGGGTTAAAAGAGAGGAAGACGTGAGGATGGAGGAACAGTTTGGTGAAACTGTCCTGTTTTATGTGTAGAAATAACTGACACTTAAGGCACTTTGATTATGTCTGCTGTATATAGATTAATCGCTGGCGTCACGGACTGTGGCTGTATAGAAATGACACCGTTTGGCAATTAAAGGGCCGATTTCATCCGTCTTTTATGGCACGTAAAGAAGCAGAGGGAATGTTCACGGCATTCGCGTGAGTTTAATCGCGTTACTCCCAGTGATATCTATAATTGGTTTGTGAAGGAATACATGTACATCAAGGCAGCAATGATGTAAAAACCTCGTACGGCAATGCTGTTTCCACAGCTGCCCAGAGGAGCAACGATTGGAGGATATTTAGCTGAATGCAAAGCTTCTTTAGTAGATTATGACATCTGACTTTGTTTGTGCAATTAATTAATAACTATGTCTAAAAAATATTCTTGCAAAGTAGATTTTGTCCAGTTTATCAACAATTATCATCGTGTTAAACACACACACTAATCGTCATAAAATAATAGTCAATGAGTTTCCTGTTTCCCTCCGTCTCATCTCGTTGTGTCGGTGTTAATATATTCTCTCTGTCTGAGCTCGGATTTCTTTGGGCCGTTTACGTCACGTTAAGAAACTGCATTGATGATTTTGTACTACATTATTCTGTAAGTGACACAGATGATGAACGATATGTTAATATTTTGTTACAAGCTGTTCTATTTTTATTCACAGTAGAAGAGAATATGCATCCCTCCATATCTTTTTCTATTAGTGGAGGATATCACGTTATAGTTCACATATTTCATTAAAATTAACACGTTTTTAGTTTGTTTTTGTGTTACTTGAACAAAGGTTGGTTTAAGTATATTTATCTCTTTTGCTTTTTGTCTCCTCAGTCGACCGCTGTCTGTAAAAAACACCTTTGGAAGCGGGACAACAAGATGTGAGTCATTTTGTTCTTTTAATTCATTCACAGCATCAGGTAATGGGTGAAGCAAACGATCAAAACATAGTTTTAGTGTCAACTAAAGACTTTTAAGGTGGAAAAAGTTGACCTCAAGTGCAAAATAAGAAAACCGATATGCATCTCATCCTGCCTCCAGTGGCAGAACCTCTCTCTGGTGGAATACATGATTCTTCCATTTATCATTAATCAAGGCGAGGAACACACAGTTGTATCTCTTCATTGCTAAATATTTAAAAGTGAGTTCAGTGTGCGCTGTTGAATTAAAATCTAGCCCCATGCAGGTTAAGTGCATGTCATAACAGGAAGAAACTGAGCCGTTAAACTGCTGTAACGTTGGATTATTTCAATCTCCTCCAGCCAAAGCTTCCCACACCAGGACGCCTGCTGCAGCCTCTTCTCCAGGCTCCCTCCAGCGCTCTCGCAGCGACGTGGACGTCAACGCGGCGGCCACCGCCACGGCCCGAACCAGGATGCCCGCCGTGTCCTCTGCCATGCAGTCGTCGGCTTCACCCTTCAGCTCGGCCTCGGCCCTCCCCCCTGGATCCTACGCTTCACTTGGTAAGACACGTTGCATTTTAAACATCGATGTCTTTGAAATCATGCGGGGCGATTTAACATCAAAACTACATTTTATTTATGCTTCATGCTACAAACAATATTGATAGCTGTTGCTAATATTGTGGAGCTGTTAGTATTTGCAGTGTTAGCAGGCACATTTAGCTTAAAGATACAAGTATGCATAAAGAAAGAGTCTCTACACAATCACTACTGTTTAATTCCGATACAACCAATCTCATCAAAGATCATCATCTAAACTAAATGATTAACAACAAAAGGTGTTCATGCAGACAATTACCAGCTTATATCTTTTATGTTTTATTCTGTAATGTTACTCTACCTGAACTATGAGTTTTAAAGCTGTTTATCTGCAGCTCAGTGTTTATGTGTGAGATTCATATAGCATGAAAAAAATGTAGTACTCATGTGTAGATCTTTTATAATATGTCGTACAAAAGGTGTGCACAATTATCTTTCAACCAGTTTTCTCCAAGATCCAACCAGTCTTTAATTGTTTAATGTTAAACACCAAAACAAGCTCCAGATGCACTCAAGTACCATGAAAGAATTCCAAGCTGCTAAGATGCCCGATCTTATGACTCGAGTTGCCTTAAATTCACATTCAAATGTTGGACACAGAAGGACTTCTTCCTCTGAACACAGACTATTTATGGATCTCTGTCAAATAATGAGAAATCAAATCAGATGACAATCATAGTCGCAATCATATTTTCTGTATCCCAGCTGTTCCTTCTTTTGTCAAGCATATCTAAAGCTTAACCTCTTGACCCTGATCCTTGTTGTGTCTATCCCGGGCTCCACCTGTCAGACGGCTCGTGGTCTGTTAACGCAGATGGTAAGCTGTGTGCTGTGTGTCTCCAAATGTGGGCACGGGAATGATGCTCCTCCATGCCTCCTTGGTGTGTTGTTTTGCTCCCCATCAGTCCTGTAATGGTGGTAGTCTGTGATGGAACTGTCAATGCATGGACTGTCTATGCATGGTGTACTGTTTCTCCTACACTTGGATCAATCTACAGTATGCAATAGAGAGGCAAAGTCCCTCCCCTTCCGGTGGACCACCATGGGACCTTATTTCGGAAAAAATAGCTAGGTTTGTTATGAAGCAAAACTTTCATCTACTGCGTAATGAGTTGTAGGATCAAATGACTTGTTTTTAATTTTTCATGAAAACCACAACTCCCTGTCTCGTATCTTCTGTCACGTTTCCCTCCTTGTGATCTCAAATGTAATTTCTCTCTGCATGACAGAAGTGTAGAAAACTTCCAAACCGAAGCAGTCATCATATTGAGAGATGTTTTAACTTTGATGTGAGTACAAAGTTTTAGTTTTCTGTTTTCTGCGTCTCCAGGTCGAGTACGAACCAGAAGAACGAGTTCAGGAAACGGTCCGTCTGTGACAGACAGCCGGGGAAGAAGCCGAGGGAAAGTCGTCTCGCAGTCTCAACGTGAGCAGCTTCTCGTCTCTTCTGATTGTGATATTATCCTCCTGTTTGTGATAAATGGCATCAGAGGAATTAAACTTCAACCCAGACAGACAGACAGACAGACAGACAGACATTACGGTAGAAAAAAAGAAAAAATATATAAATATATATGTTAGCTAGCAAAATTGCAAAAGGCTTGATAAGAGGAGAGATGATTGATAAGTTTCAGAAAGGGGCAGATTGAGCGGGAGCAGTGGTTTTATTGCAGGGTACAAGTGACGTGACTCGTGGAGTTTTTATTGGTTTGATTGGTTCACGGAATTTATTGCATAGTTTTCGTAATAAATGTCTGAGTATAACCATGCCCAATTCAAACCCAATACCAGGAAAATTAACAAAAAATGTAAATGACAATATTTTGAATTTGGATTGAAATTGAATTACTAATAGATATATTATTATATAATATTAGATACTTACTATAATGAGCATAACATCCAAAATTACATAGTTAGAAGGCTATTGTGGATTTGGGTTTCCAGTGGCTTTAACACCAAACTAAACTGCAACACTGACACGTTTCAGGATTGGATGACAATTAACAAAATTTTCACTTAAATACTTTCAGCCGGCAGCAGGTCAGGTTCTCCCGGCCGCCTGCTAAGCTCCACCTACGGCAGGATCCCGAGGCCGGCCATGGGCACCGCCCTCACCACCACCAACAGCACTTCCACCGGCCTGAGCGACAAGAGCCGGCCCCGAGGTCACCGCAGCCAGGGCTGCAGCCGAGAGACCAGCCCCACCAGATCAGGAACGGGTAAGGAGGGAGTTCAACCACAGAGCTGGAAAAATACATTTCATAATATTAGTCAAAAATTCTGATTTAGGCAAAGATCTGTAATAACTGGAAATCACAAAAGGTTTGAAAGAAGACTGCAGCAGAAACATTTGAACCAAAGTCAGGAAAATGTTGATTATTTGGAAGCTTTGTTGAAGTTGAAGCACTTGAAGGAATTAAAGCTGCAGTTTAAGACATTTAAGACATTTAAAATCTGAAACTTAATCACTGAAAGCCAAAGTAGTATGCTATAAAATATCTTCAGTTTTGACTATTTTATGCCAAAATATAACATATTTAGTATTTCCCCTAATTCTTGTGTGGGTGAACGAGCCCCTAAAACAGCATTAAGACCATAACTATACACTAAACGTCAATTTAAAACCAGAATATTGACATTTTGTTAGGCTTGTTATAACATTTACTCGACACAGTATAGAACTACGGTTGGTAGGTTATTTTTCTATTGACCATTTTTTGAATAATCCCCAAATGTAGTCATGAAATTGAATTTTGAACAGAGACTTTGAGATCGGAAACTTCATATGGACGGTAGCATTGCTGTAAATACAATCTGATGAAGAGCTTGTAAAGGTGGACTAAGAGTTGCAGGTTAAAGGGAATCTTTGGATCAAAATACCTCAGAAGTGAGATGTATGTTTGATTGTTCTGAGGACGACGTGCACAGATTTGCATGCTCACCCCACAAGACAACAAGATTCCTGTTCCTTCTCCTCCCACTAACACTTTACGTGCAGCATCCCTAAGTCGTCTTCTTCTCCCTTCTCTCCTGCCCAACTAACTTTCTCTGCAGAGCTTCAGGTGTGTCAGTGTCTGGCTGTTTGTGCTACAAGCTAAACTCTCCCCTTGCGCTGCTGTCTGTCTGTCTGTCTCTCTACCGTGCTCCTCTAGCCCGGAGCCGAATCCCCCGACCAAGCATGAGTCAGGGCTGCAGCCGCGAAACCAGTCGCGAGAGCAGCCGCGACACCAGCCCCGCCAGGGGTTTCTCCCCCCTGGGTGAGTACTGAAAATCCCCCAAAACCTCCACACCAGAGCTCGTACAGGGGAGTAGAAAACTACTCCTGTAAAGTTTGGGAAGTGCACAGAATGGCTCAAAAGAAGACAGGAGTAGTGTTAGCTTTCTGTTTGACAGTTTAGTAAAAAATCTGTAGGAGCCAAACAAACCTCACTTCCCTTCTCACTCTGCACATCTGTCTGTCTAGATAACTGTTTTTCCTGCCTTAGTCTTTGCATGCTCTGTGTCGAATGAATTTACGATTATTTTCATTGGATTAATCTGTGGATTCTTTTCTGGATTAATGGATTAGTTGTTTGGTCTATAAAAATGTCAGAAAATGTGGATCAGTGTTTTCCAAAGCCTAAGATGACCTCCTGAAATGTATTCCGTTTACTGTCACAGAGGAGTGAAGAAACTAGCAAATATTCATATTTAAGGAGCTGCAATCAGAGAAGTTTTACTTTTCTTTTCATAAAAAATTACTCAAACTTTGCAGCTCTACTCTTAATCTTCTGATTAAGTATGTGCAAACATGTAAAGAGCTCCTGTAGATATAGGTGTTATTTCTGAGGTTGTCTTTTACTTTGTCAGGTGTCTGTTCATCTGTATTTCTGTAACAATAGTCGTCTCCTCTAACTTCCTCCTCCAGTGACTCGACGTCACTCCCGTTCAACCAGCGCCCTGTCCTCTGCAGAGTGCTACTCAGGTGACCAGTGAGGTCCTCTCAGGAAGCAGGTTGACTCAGTCTGCCAGATACAATAAAGACATATTTTCCGCAAAGATTTCTGTAGCTGTATTTACAACCCTCTATTCTGTATTAATTTATCTGGCTGACTGAGTCGTCCTGCTTATTGACGCCTCTCCTTGCATGGCCGAAGTTCACCTCTCGCCTCAGTCTCTAGTGGACCGAGAGTGTGAAATGATCATCAGCCAAATGCAGAAGTTTTTATTTTGCAGCTTCATTTTAAAGCAATATGACAGAGTTTTGACATTTTCATTAAGCAATGCTGATTCACTCTTTTTGTACTTTCATGGTATGTTTTTTGCATTTTGTATTTATTTTTTGTTGCTGGTTGCTTAGATATGTTGCATTGTTATTACCCAACTCTTTTTTGCAGCTTCCTTTGCTATTAGCTTTGAATTGGGTCTGGTACAAGTTCGGTTGCCTTCTCCTGACGTTAATGAGACATGAAGAAGAAAGAAACTGTCCAAATCTTATTTAATGTATTTTTAAATTTTGCTGTATGATCAAACAAATCCCAACATAAACAATGAAGTTAGTAAATACATTTTACGCAACTGAACTGGTCCCAGAATCCACAAAGCACAGGACCGAGACACTCACTCCTGGGTCTGGTTTTCTAGTTTTTTCATCTGACATTTATACAATGGATACAAGGAGATACTTTTATTTGAAAGTGAGGAGTGAATTGTAGTCCCTTATTATTTTTCTAAGTGGCTGTTGCCAAACAAACACTCCTCCTGACCTGCTGATGTTTGATCTTTTCTTTTTCAGACCGGCTGTCTCATCAGGCTCGGATCTCGGCATCCGTCAACGCCATGAAAATCCTCAACACCGGCACCGACGTCGAGGCTGCTGTCGCTGACGCTCTGGTAAGAAGGCCAGTGGGAAAATATGTGTTTTATAGCCCTTATGCAAATAAAGCTATAGACCTACCATATCTTTATAAGACATAATCTTCTAGAGCTGTCTAGAAGAAAAAACTCTTAGTAAACTAACACTGAAATGATTCTGCCGACTTATCAATTAGTTGATTTAATCGACAGATCTGTAAAACTAAGTTCCTCCCTAAAGAATCCTACAAAAGCACCACTTTAAATCTTGTGTTAACCAGAGATGTGCATAGAAGTTTTTTAGGAAATAAGTCATTCAGTATGAAAAAAAAACATAAAAAATGACTTGTCAACTAAGACCAAAATGACCAATTTAGTCGGTTGATCAAAAAGGAGGGGGCATCCCCATAACCTTTACATTCAACTTAAAATAAATAAACAAACTTTCAATGTAAATTAGCGCTGCAACTAACGATTATTTTTTATTGTCGATTAATCTGTTGATTCTTTTCTGGATGAATTAATTAGTTGTTTGGTCTTTAAAATGGTGACAAATATGGATCAGTGTTTCCCAAAAAGCCCAAGATGACGTCCTCAAATGTCTTGTTTTATACACAACTCAAAGATATTCAGTTTACTGTCACAGAGGAGAGAAGAAACTAGAAACATATTCACATTTAACAAGCTGACATCACACAAGTTTGACTTTTTATAATAGAAAAGTGACTCAAACCGATTATTCGAATATCAAAACAGTTGTCGATTAATTTAATAGTTGACAACTAATCTTTGCAGCTCTAATTCAATTATTTTTTTTGTAAAAATAACAAAGTGGCTTGAAGATAAATGAATGACGTGTGGATGTTGTCAGAGTTTGTACAATCCTGCAGTAATTCCCTCTTTCCTCTTTCTTCTTGGACTTTGTAAATTCCAGCTCTTAGGAGACTCGAGGAGTAAGGTACACATACATCTTGTCTGACAGTGTTGAACCTTTCTGTCAATGCATGCAGAATATGAGCATTAAACACAGACTTTTACATTCTGAACATGGAAAAGAGAGCCGGTTGGGATGCAGTGCTCTGTGACCCGAAGATATCAGCTGTTGCAGAATTCCAACCATTGATTTTCCTTCTCTGTCTAATCACAACAACTGCTTTTTTCTTTGTAACATTAACCCTGAAGTGAGAGATGAAGAAAGTCCAACCAGCATGAAATAACCTTGCCTGTCTGACATCATCAGAAACCTGCATGTCTTTGTCTCTGTATCTGCATGGTACTGTAGATCTTCTCAAAGCAGTAGATCTAGATCTAAAGGCAGATAGAGAGAGCACGCTGCCGTTACTTTTCAGTTCTGTTTGTAAACCCCAACGTCTTCTCTTCTTCCACTCAGCGGAGGCCGGTGAGGCGGCGCTTTGAGTCGCCGGGAATGTACTCGGACGACGACGCCAACAGTGACGCCTCCAGTGCTTGCTCCGAGCGCTCGTACAGCTCACGCAACGGAGGCGTGGCGCCTCACTACCTGCGTCAGACGGAGGACGTGGCCGAGGTGCTGAACCACTGCGCCAGCGCCAACTGGTCTGAGAGGAAGGACGGCCTGCTGGGACTGCAGAACCTGCTCAAGAGCCAGAGGATGCTCAGGTGGGTGTCAGGAGCTGGCTGTGTGTTGCATCTCTCTGTTTTGTGCTTGTTGCAAATTATTATTTTGGGGTGTTGGAAGTTTGATTCACTTCAAGCATTGTTTGAGAACTTCATGAGAGAAGAGTTGTGTTTTGTGGTGCTTGTGACCAAAACTAAGAACTTAGAGTCAGTTTTGGTGACATATACGATATTTGCTCCACATTTCTTTAACTTTCACTGTCCTGCATCCCAGTTTTTTTCTATAAAATGTGTGTCCTATTGTATTTGTAATGTTGAAAGTAGTTAAAAAGTAGCTGATGGGAGACTTTTAGTTAAAGTTTTGTTAAAGTCTTAAAACCTATTTTGGAAGTGTAAATGTAAAGAAATTACTATGTATGAATACTTTGTCTTAAACTCTATATGTATTTTAATTTTTAAGTTTATACCTCACAACCATGACTGATAAATAGTTTAGACTCCACTTAGAAAGCAGCTGATCCACTTTTTAATCATGAGGAGAAGATGAAAATAGGGCTCAAACTAAGACAGAAAACCCTTGAATATCTTTGTGTCAACCCTTTGTGTCATGAAAATGGTATGCTAATTGTAGCAGATACAGAAATATGTTTGACCTTTCAATTTGTGACTTCTAAGTGTGTCACAAAGATCTTCAACTGCTGTCCAAACTGAAATAGATTGACATTAAATTATAAATGTGCTGTTATTTTCTCTGTCAGTCGCGTGGAGCTCAAGAGGCTTTGTGAGATCTTCACCAGGATGTTTGCAGATCCTCACAGCAAGGTGAGAGACGGCTGGGCTTCTGTAACACACAGCATGTTTCGCACTGCATTGCACTGCACCACCAGGCTGCTTTGTAGTCATTTTGCATCTCTTTTTAGTGATTTTGTGTCTCTTTTGAAGTCATTTTTAGTGTCTTTGTAGTTTTTTGAGTCTAGTAATTTTTGCGTGTCATTGTGGTCCATTACGTCTCGTTGTAGTCATTTTGAGTGTCTTTGTCATCTTTTTCTAGTTTTTTTGCATCCCACCCTGGTTTGTATGTGTCTCTTTAAGGGACATTTTGCGTTTTGAAGGCCAGGGGGCCCCTGACACTCTGGGCCTCTGGGCCAGTGCCGTTCGTCCCATTAAGTAATGCCTACAGAGCTGGTGGTCAAAGTAAAATGTCGGCTTGATTTATTTTACTGAATTCACTGCTCACATGTCAGAACTAACTGCAGGACAAACTAACACAGTGTGTTTTTTTGTTGCATGCCTCCTCGCTGCTGTGGACTCTAACAAACACCAGAGAGTAAGTGTTACTCACCTTACTCACCACAGCCAACTGTCCTGTCAGATTTCAGCAGCACAGTGTGTTTACTAACCTGACACAAACAATCACTGCGAAGAATCTGACTTCCTTCCTCTTCTTCCTCCTCTCTCAGGTATTTAGTATGTTCCTGGAGACTCTGGTGGACTTCATCACGCTGCACAGGGACGACCTGCAGGACTGGCTCTTTGTCCTGCTCACTCAGTTGCTGAAGAAGATGGGGGCCGACCTTCTGGGCTCCGTCCAGGCCAAAGTCCAGAAAGCCCTGGACGTCACCAGGTTGGCAGCTGGGCTTCAATCTTTGCTTCCAAAAATGCATTTTTAGTCACTGGCCATTCAAAAAGTCTTATAAAAAAAAAAAGAAGGAATGTCTTGCTTTTGTTTTTTATGATCCTGTATTTATCATTTCTGTGCTAGCATTTGCACACTTCTAAAGTTATACTGTCCTTTGTGCTTTCTTTCCAAATAAACACGCTTTGAAATATCATAAATATTTCTTATAAAAGTACAGAAAGGTTAGAATACTACAAAGAATAACATCGGGACCATTGTCGAACTTTAAGATTGGGAAACAGTTCTTTAGTTTGAAAGAAGGCGTTTTTAATACCTCCTAAAACACTGACGTGAAACATCTGGTCTACATGATTACTAAAACGTCTGATAACATCCATGGTTTTAATATCGAAAGGCTCAAAGGAATTTTAGGAAGGCAGGCTGTAACGGCTTCGAACAGGTCAAACCCGGTAGTGGGACGGCTTAAATTCCTTTTCAGCTCGCTGTCTTGTTGGCTGACTCCATGTACCGAGTTTATGGGGTTGATTGAAGCACCGTGGCCTGATATCAGAGGCTGCAAGAAAGAAAAAAGACTGAGCACAACTTTAGTGTGTCAAAAATGTTGCATGTTCTAAAACTTGCAAAATACCAATCCAAGGTTGAAAAGTCTTCAGTTAAATTATGCAAAATGAAGCCCAGATAACAAAAACTAGAACTACAATATACATTTTTCCTCTCCATCTCCTCCCAGTAATGTTTAAATTTAGCTCCTGGCAGGGTTGGAGGAGTTGGAGGAGTTATTAAAAAGTAAAGCTGATGCATTGGATGTTTTCAATGCTGCATTTCCTCGTTTCCCTGTTTCCCTGCAGAGATTCCTTCTCATACGAACAGCAGTTCAACATCTTGATGCGTTTCATCGTGGATCAGACGCAGACACCCAACCTGAAGGTGAAGGTGGCCATCCTGCGCTACATTGAGGCGCTCGCCCGTCAGATGGACCCAGGCGACTTCGTCAACTCCAGCGAGACGCGCCTCGCTGTCTCTCGCATTATCACCTGGACGACCGAGCCCAAGAGCTCTGACGTCCGCAAGGTAGGAGGGCGGGGTGGTCTGGAGTCTCATTGCCACCTCTCATCTTCTCTCACAACTTTTCAATTTTTTTTCTTTATTTGTACGTTTATTTGTTTAATTTTTTTTCTTTTCACGTCTTGATTTTATTTGTTTTTTCCAATCGCCATTTCTCGTCCACCGCACCCCCAGACCCTTCATAGCTGGGCAGGGGAGGATTTCTCAGGCCGACCCAGCACCGTGGCCTCTCTGCCTGGAGAGGGCAACATGGAGGAGAGGTGCAAGCAGGTAGACTCTCCATCAAACAGCATGAGCAGAGGGAATAACCTCCTCTAACTCTCAGAAACACAGAGGGAGCAGCTGGGTGTCTGCTCAATCATGTTCTCACTGAGTGGTGTGAGGCTTTTCAACACTAACTGCTCTTAAATCAAGTTTCAGAATCATGTGAGGGTTCTGTTTCATGGCTGGTAAAATCGGGAAAATGGGTCGTAGATGTTTCAGCGGACTTCAAAATGTATCTTCAGTATGTGCATGAGCTGCTGGTGGGCTTTGGTCTGTGCAGTTTTAACTCCAACTGTGACCAACTGAACTAAACATAACACACATGATGTTTCCAGCAAGTTGTGCATGAATTTGTGCAGTTTGAGTGATCTTGAAGAAGACTTGAAGGGGAAACCATTCGTTTCGGGCTTTTGCTTAACTTTCTTGATTTGAACCGACATGCTGCACGCTCACTGCAACAAATGTGCTTCTTAACATTTAACTTAACATGTGATTTACTCTAATGTTTACTTTCAAGTTAAGGAGCTTTCTCTTGTTCCCTTTGTCTTGTTTCATAAATTTTATAAAAATGTCTCAATATTTTAAAACCGTTAGAATTTGCTGAGGATTTCTTTTCTCTTGGGAAGGTTTTACTGTCCTTGGACACACTCGCTGGCACTTTTATCTAATCTAAGATAAGAAATCTAACATAAGTAATCTTAAATTAAAATGTATAGATAAAATGGAGTAATTGAATGCAAAAGATTAATAAATATATATTTTAAAAATCTATATCAATACATTATATATACAGAAATAAATGAACGAATAAATAATGCTATTTTTCTTTATATTTCCACATTTATTTATTCTTTTGTTTATTTCTCTTTATATTTCAAAATTTTCTTATTCTTTTACAGATGTATTCTTTTGTTATGGCACACCTATGACTCCATAGTGTGTAGTTGTCATGCTTCAGTGGCAAAACCTCTGCAATAAACTTTTTACTAACACCTCAAACAGCTCATGGCAACAGCGGTGAGACAAAGTTATTTAAAGTGGTGTGTGTGTGTGTGTGTGTGTGTGTGTGTGTGTGTGTGTGTGTGTGTGTGTGTGTGTGTGTGTGTGTGTGTGTGTGTGTGTGTGTGTGTGTGTGTGTGTGTGTGTGTGTGTGTGTGTGTGTGTGTGTGTGTGTGTGTGTGTGTGTGTGTGTGTGTGTGTGTGTGTGTGTGTGTGTGTGTGTGTGTGTGTGTGTGTGTGTGTGTGTGTCGTAGGCGGCCCAGGTGGTGCTAATTGCCCTGTTTGAGCTGAACACGCCAGAGTTTACCATGCTGCTCGGCGCTTTGCCCAAAACCTTCCAGGATGGGACCACCAAACTGCTGCACAACCACCTGAGGAATGCCAGCGCCAACAGTGGCATCAGCATGGTAACACACACACAAAATTTATTGAAATATAAAGATTTGAATCTGAAAATCTAAACCGAACATCGACCTGAGTAATTTTAGTTCAGTCACCAACCAAACTCTATTTAAGATAATCTCTAAATTTCACATTTTATTTATCATTTTAACTGATCAAATATATTTTCTGTACTTTTTACCTTCTACTCTGACAAAATAATCTTAACTCAGGCTCGCTTACTGACAATTTCCACTCACACATTTAATCTACAAACATCAGTAAATCGATAAACACATTCTACTCACATTTCCAGATGTTTTTTGGCAGTGTTTCTAAAGCCAGTTGTGTGATTTGCAGGCGTCTCCCAGTAACTCGGCAGGCCGGACGCCTCCGAGGCCGCCCAGCAGCCGCAGCAGCCCTCTGACCTCGCCCACCAACTGCTCCCATGGGGGTCTTTCTCCCAGGTACGTCACAGAAACACTCCCACTGCACAACTGCACCTCGAACCCACAGTCACACTCCTCACCTTTGGTGAGTTAAAGATATTCAAATACATTTAATTCTCCATATCAGAACCTAGCCTCATTACAGTAATTTCTTCTGCATCAGAAATATAGTTTGCACCTGTTTTATATTGATATCAGATGATTAGAAGTTCATTCATTTACAAAATATCAGATTTATTAGACTCAGCTGGAGTGGTGCTAAACCACATCAAATTTAACTTAATACTTACTTAAATTGAGTCAAATTATTTTAATGAGATAGTTAGAATTATTTTGCTCCAAATGTTTTACAGCTTTCTCATCACTGTTCCTGACTCAGCACTGATTAGATTACATGTCAGATTTGTTGTATTTTTGTTCTCGCAGATACATATCAATATCTGAGATCAGTCAGCACTTCATGCTTTTATTTCAAATTATATCCGGCGTGAAAAATCAGTGGATCATCTTTAGTCAGGATCCAAACCATTTTGATAGGACATTTTTAAGTGTTAGTTTTTAGTGTGACACCACGGTGGGAGAAACAAAAGCACATTTCTCTATCTTTAGAAACTCCTAACCCATGTAGACTTGCTCTAGACTCAAGCATGTGATGCTTCACCCTTAAATGATTTCCTGCTAATAACATTTTTGTAGCTACAATACATCAAAGGTTGAGCAGCATGATACTGGTGCCAGTTCTCAACACGGACTGAGAACAGAGCTTCTCCTTATTTTCTCACATCTCTATCTTTTCTCTGGGCTGCTCTCATCCTCCTCCTCCTCCCTTTCCCTCTTCTGCTCTTCCTCCCCGGCTGGTTGCAGTCGGCTGTGGGGCTGGAGCGCAGATGGGCTCTCAAAGCTCCCTCCTCCACCCTTCCCCTCCCCTCTTCCTCCACCCACTGCCCACTCCTCCGTCAAGGCAGTGCGGCGAGCTTACTCACCCAGGTAACCCCCACCCCCTCTTTTTCTCCTCCCTTTTATGGGGTTTCACAGTAGAGCTGCATAATGATGGATACAAAAAAAATATCTTTTTAAATATACTTTCACAAAGTGCACAATGTTCTCTTTCCCCTATTGACTTTTTTCAAATAACTTCAAAAGGGGCTCTACAATTAGGAAAGAAACCAATCCATATCAGTTCTTTGTCCTATTGATGCTTTTTTGCACTGTGAAACCTCTAAAAACTCAGATCGTCTCATCTGTCGTAACCTCTGCAGCAATTTGTGCCTCCATCTGCTCAAATTGTCCTTCGCTGTCCATTCGTTTGTTTCTCGTTTCTAACTAAAAGTTCCCAGGTGAGAAAATGTGCAATCAGTGTCTCTGTGCACGACTCACACAGTTTGTCTCTACCTGCGTCAGTTTGTCAACATGCACGGCTATGCACGTGCACTGCACTGAGCTACATCATGGTTCACAGAAAAAGTGGACTGCAGGCTCCAACTATGACTCTGTGGTGCTGCTTGTTTCCTAGTCATGGACACAATGTGTTGTGGTGCATGAAAATACATTTTGAAGCACTTCTGCTTTGTTGTTGCACTCACCTTTGGAACGTTGGGATCGAGAAGTTAAAGCTGAGACAAGAAATAAAAAATAATGAAATGTACACACGAATATCCATTACCCCTTTTCAAACCAAGGCATTTCGAGGGCCGGTTCGGAGCTGGTGCCTAATCTCGAAGCAGTTCTTTGGCTGTCAAAACACAAAGGTTCTTGGCCAGGGAAACTGGTTCCAGAGTTGTACCAACCCTTAGCTGATCTTGAACCAAATACTGCTGACATCTCGGGCTGGGGGCGGGATTATCATAACCAACAAGACCAACAAAAACATTGTGACCGCCATTTTTAAAAACGCAGAGCTTCATTATGGACGCAAAATCAAAGCCATGGTCTGTGGAGGGGAAAAACTAGTCTCCTAGCAGTATGTTCCTCGACAGAAGTTCAAAACAAACTTAAGGGAGCTTCGAGAAAAAGCCGGTGTTTGTGCCGATACAGCGGGAGATGGCTGCCGCAGGGTACAACAGAACCGTTGTGCAGAAAGTGAAAAAGGAATACAGGGACCAAAAAAAGGATTAAAACCAGCTGCGAACCAGCAACAGCCCAGCACTAGAAGTAAGGGGTAGGGATTCAGTTTTGTCCATGTCTAGGTAAGCGTCCTTGTTCATTATTCACAAGCTTTAAACAAAAGCAGTGCTTTTCCACGACCATCAACCATTAGCTCAGGTAGTCTTAGATCACTACATTAAAGCATCTATGGTTCTTCATGTCAGGCTTGTTAGGTTAAGTCCTTTGGAGAACTCCAACTTTCTCAAATCTCCTAGATAGGTTTTCTTCGAAAATAATCGTTTCAAGCATCAAAGTCACACATAATTACATTCTGTTTCCCTCAGAGCGCAAACAATCCCCTGATGATGAAACCTTTTGTAGCAGAACCAGCTCTCATGTGATAGTTTTCTTTCTAACAAGCCCGTCTCTCCCATGCTGCAGCATGCTGGAGTACGACAGTGAAAACCTGAACTCGGAGGAGATCTACAGCTCTCTCCGCGGCGTCACCGAGGCCATCCAGAACTTCAGCTTCCGCAGCCAAGAGGACCTGATGGAGCCACTGAGGCGAGATGGCAAGAGGGACGGCATGGTGAGGAGAAAGATGTCACTTAGTTTATGAACACAAACAACTGTAAGATACTTCTATAATTAGCGGAGGGCTCCAACCAATGTTTATAAGACAATTTATTTCCTTGACTTATTAATTACTTGTTTAGTCTACAAAATGTCAGAAAATGGTTTAATCTGTAAAGTTTCCCACCATTCAGTGTCTCTTCTGTGCAACCAAACACATAAAGAACTGAGGCAATAAGTAGAGTTATATGTCACGTTTATATATTTTATGATTTGCCTGTCCTGCTCATTCATACTGTCAGACTTTCTGAGGTAAAACAGCCACATAAGTTGTTTGTTCATGCAGCATTTGTAGTGACGTCGCCCTCTAATGGCCGTAGGCAGTAGTTATGATGGGAGCAAAGCAGGAAGTAAGGTGCCGAAGTATAAGAGCGCAAAATTTCCGCGTCGGACATTGGGATGGTGGATGGGTCAAACAAACACAGCACTTTCACCCAGGAGACCGAGGTTTGAGTCCCGTTTGAAAATAAAAGTAAACAGCGAGTTTATCTTCATGCGTCATTTAGGAGGTGAAGTAAATTCAGATTTTAACCCAAACCACCATCTTTTTCTAAACTCAACTAAGTAGTTTTGGTGTCTAAACCTAACCAAACTGTGACAGTTTCACAAGTTTAACCGCATATATAAAACCGCAACCGTTACGTTCTCTGGTTTAGATATAAGATTGTATTTCCTGCCACCATTAGCGGCTCTAATTTATGAAACCCTTACATGGGTCGGTCAGAGTGTAGGAATACATTTCCTATATTGTCGTATGTTTTTGGAGGACTTTGAAGTGAACTTTGTGTTGTGATGTTGTCGTTATTCAGTCCAGAGTCGGGGCGTCCTCAGAGCTCGGCGGTGAGGTGGTGGGGGGAGGACGTACAGCCCTGGACAACAAGACGTCTCTGCTGAATACGCCTTCGCCGCGCTCCTTTGCCGGCCCGCGCTTCAGAGACTATAACCCGTACAACTACACGGACAGCATCAGCACACTGGACAAAGCTTCCCTGAAGGAGGCGCTGTTTGAGGACGCTGTGGAGCAGCTGCGAGACGGTGAGACCACAATCACATCTGGTCAGAAAGTAGCTGAAAAGTTTATGATTTTGTTGGTGTTTAGTTTGTCACGGAATTTTTTTCTTTGCAGGCAGCAGACAAGAATGTGTGGAAAACAAGATCGTGAATCCCAAAAGCTTCCCTGGTAAAGACATGTTGCATTACTGAGTCCTTTTCCACAACATGCTCAGAAGAAAACTAACTTTTAGCTGAGGATCACCAACATATTAGAGTCAGAGAAAGTCTCCTCTTGTCCCATAGACTGACCAAAAGATAAACAGGTACAGATTTATAAAGTTTCTCTTGAGGAGCTTTGAAATACCAAAAAGTCCACACAGCAAATTAACGACTTCATTTCTACGTCTGTTTATCTTTTGGATGTTTTAAATCTGAGCTTCAGACGTTTACCAGCATCACACACACTCACTGAAGCACTTGATAAATGTTTTTGTTAAATTATGACCAAAGTAACACAATATATTTAATTCTCCTCCTGGAGCCGTCCCCGCTGAGCAGCTGCAGCTGGTCGGGGAGCTGCTGAAGGAGCTCTCCCAGGGCCAGGCAGGGGAGCGGGGCCCCGAGGACCGACGGGGGACTCTGCTGGAGCTGTTGAAAGTGGCCCGAGAGGACAGCCTGGTGGTGTGGGAGGAACACTTTAAGACGATGCTGCTGCTACTGCTCGAGACGCTGGGGGACAAAGATGTAAGGACTATCCTCTGTAAAATACGTTGTGACCTTCACACTTTCTGTAAGTCACTTTGAACTGACTCGTCTCTCTCAGCACACGATCCGGGCACTGGCCCTGCGGGTCCTGAAGGAGATCCTGAGGAATCAGCCGGCCCGCTTTAAGAACTACGCTGAGCTTACCATCATGAAGACGCTAGAGGCTCATAAAGACTCCCACAAGGAGGTGAGGAGCCTTTTTTAGGTCTGGTTAAGCTAGTCACAGTTTTAAAAGGATGCTGTGATTTAGGGTTCACTTAGCATCGCATAGCCAGACCTTACTCCACAGCGCTGTGGAGTAAGGTCTGGCTACACCACAAATACATTCTGGGATAGGAGAAAAAAACGCTCTGGTTAGTTTGCATTTCTTTAAACCAATCACAATCGTCTTGGGCAGCGCTAGGCTCTGGACACAGCGACGGTGGCTCTACAGAATAGTCTTGGGAAGGAACTTGTTTAGGTGGAACATTTGCACCCCACAAACCCCACATACAATATTAAATTAAGTTAACTGTTGACATAATACAGTAACATGATAAATGGTTAAACCTCATTGGCTCTTACCAGTGTATCTCCGTGTGTACTTCGTCCACAGCAATCCCACCAGTCGGCCCCAAAACGTCCCAGTTAGAGAGGAAATGTCGTAAACATATTCTTTAAAAATCTTATAATCATTCCCCGAAAGAACCAAAAATCAAAACTTTCTTCAAAACTTGAAATTTTCAGCATGTAGCTTATTAGCTCTAAGTTTTCGAAGGGATTTTGGGAACGGCAAAACACAGAGAGCGGAAGGTGAGAGCCGGATGTCAGGCTTTATCATGGAAATGTACTTCCGTTGCTCCAGACTAGGGTTCACTTATGCCCTACATTATGCAGGTGGTGCGTGCGGCAGAGGAGGCGGCCTCCACGCTGGCGGCCTCCATCCACCCTGAGCAGTGCATCAAGGTCCTCTGTCCCATCGTGCAGACTGCAGACTACCCCATTAACCTGGCTGCCATCAAGATGCAAACGAGGGCCATTGAACGCATCGCCAAGGAGCCGCTGCATCAGCTGCTGTCTGACATCATACCTGGACTCCTTCAGGTGAGATGCACAACATGAGACTTTTTACTTTGAAGTCCATTTAGGAGTGTCCTACAGGTGTTTTAGTCACCGTCCTCCGCTGTTACAGGGCTACGACAACACAGAGAGCAGTGTGAGGAAGGCCAGCGTCTTCTGCCTGGTGGCCATCTACTCCGTGATCGGAGAGGAGCTGAAGCCTTACCTCGCTCAGCTGACCGGCAGCAAGGTACACTCATGTCCTGTCTTTCAAGCTGTCAGTCTGACACGCATTCAGGGAGCGTTAACATTTTCTTCACAGTCCTGAACCGGTGTCGCTGAGTTTCTATCAGCATAGTTTCAACATCCAGCTGAAGACAGAAAAAGGTGTTGCAGCTCGAGTCAGTGTCAGTGAGAGTTTATTTTTGGCAAAATTTACATTTCTGGTGACCTCGTTGTGACACGAGAATCCAATTTAACGTTATTTATTTAGAGGTATCATTGACGAATCACCCCCAATACTAGTTTTAGCCCCATATGGATGAAAGCTTAGGTAAGAAATAAAAAAATACAGTTTGAAAACACTTCAGATAAAGCATAAATCTCAACTATTCTTCAAGATTAGTTTTTTGTATGAGGCATTGTTGCTCCATGTGGCTGTAAAAGAACCCTGTTTTCATTTGAAGCATTTACAAGCAATATTTTTAAAAGAGAAAAGGACTTATTGTTTGATTTGGCAAATGCACGTCTAGTGAATCGCGTCCATTAAAGTCTCCCATGCAGAGACGGCGACTGCCCCAAACAAGCCAGATATTAACTAGGAGTTCTTGAAGTTTGGGCATATACAAGTATAAATACAGATCATGACTGGACAATAATACAGTGATAAGCATCTACAGTAAAAAAAGAAAAACATTAGGATGACAGTGTTAAATGTTACACCAATTCCAGCACCTTAATCTCTGGATGGAGCAGGGAGTTTGAGATGGACTTGAATAAAAAAAAAACAGTTGAGTGTTTCAGAGGTGGAGAGAGAGAGTCTCGGAGGTGGAGTCCTCTAACCCTCCTGCTGTTTCCCTCCTACAGATGAAACTGCTCAACCTATACATCAAGAGGGCCCAGACCTCCACCAGCAACAGCAGCAGTTCCTCCGACATCTCGTCCTACTAACACTAACATCACCTTTGTTTCAGTTTTCATTCCAACAGCCAATACAAACAGGATCATGATTATCTAGATTTTCATCATCTTCCCATCCAACTTTTCCAAATTCTTCCCATTTCATTCCTTCAGCCGTTGATGAAGTTGAAGTTGTCTTCGTGGCTCCAGTTTCTGGACCATCTTCTTGAAAGCGTAGCTAGTTTTTAGGATAAAAGTTGGCAGCTTTGATAAAGAACCAGACCCTCCTTTCTCTTTCACACTAACACTAGAGTCATGAGCCTTAAAACTTTATCTTCCTTCAATGTACGGTGGAACCAAGGTGATCGTAGAAACCATTCTTTCCTCTCCTCATTTCACCATCTTCTTTGTCAATCGGATCTGAAGTGATCCTGAGAAATATTTAATGTTACTTTAGCACCTAGACCACCTCCTCTAACTTATAAGAGGTGAAATCGTGAAAGAGTTTTTGTTTTTCCCTCCTCTCATTGCAGGAGGAAACCTGTGGCTATCAGTATTTTTATTCATTTTTAGTACCTTTAATCCACTTCTTTGAACTATTTGTTTGCTTTGACACATCAAAACTTATTGTATATTGAATGTAAAGAGCTTTGAATGGATCTTACCTGTATATCTCCTTCCTGAACTACTGCCTCATTGTACCCGGTGGATCAATCTTAAAGGTGTTGGGATGATTTCCAATTTGACAAGTGCAAAGAAAGTGTTCAAAAGTGGCACTATAGTCTTTAAAAGGCTAAATTCAAGAAGAAGATTAATATGTCAAAAATAATGAGCTTTGATTTAGAAATTCGACACCTTTTTGATGAGTCAAACAGTAGGAGAATGTAACTTTCCTGCTGTGGCACTTATTAATAGAATAGCAATATGTGTAAGCATTAATAAAAAATGTGAAATCAAAGTTCATGTTAGTTTACATTAAATGATCATTTGGCTGGCCAATGATTTTAAGCACTACAATGATTTTATTATTTTGGGCCCATCTACCAGCAGAAGATAGATAGATAGATCAGTGTTATTTAAAGTAAGACAAATCTTTTTTTCAAGTGTTAAGAAAACAAGGACTTAATTTGTTCTGTGTGACACTTATCGGTTAGGCCACGTCCACACGTACCAAAACTATCTTTTATTTCCCCGTCTTCCCTGGCATCGTTTCAAGAATATTCGCGTCCAAACGGATCCATTTGTTGATGACTCAACACGCTACTTCATATTTCAGGCCTGTAGGTGGCGCTGTGTCTGCTACAGAAATTCACCAAAAAACAGAGAAGAAGAGGCAGACCATGCATAAAGCATAGACAGTATATAAGAAGGCATTTAGCTTGCGCGCTGTGTACAAACAGACAGTAGAAGAAGAAACCAAACACAAGAAGAAGACGATGACGAAAATGGCTAGTGCCATTTAAGGAAACCAGAATCGTTTCTGTGGAGCGATGGTGAATTGTTGCTGTTATGAGACGTCATTGCGGGATAAGAGGTCAAAGGCTATAGGTCGAGGGGTGTGGCGATGACATCATCGATACGCAAGTATGCAGCTTTGGCGTCCAAAGGAAGCCGCGAGGGTGGCGTTTTCGAATTTTTTTCACCCTGGGACCAGGTTTCAAAAAAGTGCGTCTTCAGGCAGCACGTTCACAGGACTCGTTTTGGCCCAAAAAAAAATTTGCAAAACGTGCATTTACACCAAAAAGCGTTTACGTGTGGATTTAATTAAAGTACTAGATGTTGTACACAGGGTTTAACACTACGTGTAACACATCACCGTGAACCTCCCCAGCTGGTTACTGACATTACTGCTTTAAATTAGAAACAAACTTTAGGAGAAATCTACGGACACAAATAGACTAAATGTGGTCAAATAAATGTTTTTCTTTCCACTAGTCTGAAAGAAGACATGATATGGAAGATAAAGAGCACAAAATCCCAAGATTTTTATGTCCAAACTCTCACCCGAAGCGTTTACCATACTGTACACTTTTTGATAATATTTGTGAACAGAAAGCAGAATAAATTATTTGATGAATGTTAATATTTGCAGAAAAGAGTCAGCTTCAATCTTCTAAAGAAGTAAAATTATGTTATGGAAGCAAAATAGTACTTAAAAAACTATAATAGATAAACTTTTATTAATTAGTATTTCATAAATCTACCTGGATTGAAAAATGTACATGATGTTTTTGCACAGACTTTATGTAATATATTTACAAATTATTCCTCCGATCTCATGTATGTTGCTTTTGCCAACAGCTGAAAGATGAGTCATTTTTATGTTAAAGTCGAGTATGATTTGAATCATAACTTGCATAATTTAAATTCCTAACAAGCTGTAGGAGAGGAAAGTTTTAGTTAGAAACTGTCGTTGAACACACACATTGTCCAGAACTATTAGTTTATAATATGAATATTATATAAAGTAATGTTAAGTTTATCACTAATGAAATATCTTAATTATAGTGCGTCTATTTATTTATTTTTTGAACAACAAACATTGATTCTATTCATCTACAAACAAGATAAATGTATGGTTATTCTTCATACAAACTTTTTTTAATTATGTATGTTGGCCACAAATACAACAGTCTTATTTATTATAATTATTACACTTTAAATCGCAAATATTTGTCAAAAAAATGACACTTACATATTGCCCTCAAATGTTTGCCTTTCGGTTTACCCTGAGATTTAAAAAGCTGACGTTTATCCGCGTTGTGACATTTCAACTCATAAAATTGGAAATAGTTAAATAAAACATTCTAGTTGTCATGCAAAGTGTTACTGATAAGATAGTTCTTGTCTTAAAATGGGACCAAACACATTCACACAATCTCCTCATCAACAAACAGGACAACTGTTAGTGTTTTCATATAAAGGAAAGTAGTTTTTAAATTAGTTGAAGTAGCAAAAAGAAATATCCAGTAGTTGGCCGGACAAAATGTTTAATTTACTTTTATTTGATTGATTGAAAAGGATAATTTAACAGATAAGTGTCACATGGAACTACTTTGTCATCTATACTGTATATATTCAAAATCATACGGTGAATTTTTAGTCACTCAGCTGAGAAATAACAATTAAGGATTATTAGAAAAATGAAGTAAAACCACTAAAAGACAGCGGTGATGTTTTTCTCTGCCGTCTGTGACGCTAAAGGCCCAGTTGGGTCTAAACTGGGAGTTTATTGGTTTAGATGTCTGCTGTCTTACAGGCTACTCTACTGTGATTTGTTGAGTTTCATTCCAAAATACTGTAATATATATGCATGTTATATATTACTCTTAAAAAGGTCAAGATCAAAGTTTCAAAAATAGTATAACTGTTTACAATGTATTCTTGTTTTAAAGAGATGGTTTAGCAGTTTGAGGAAGACAATCCTCTGTATCAGTTGTTCCTAAATTGAATGTAAATGGACCTTTTTCAAAATGTGAAATATTTTACCTAAATCTGACCGAGAGACTGACAATCTGAATGATTAGATGCTACTAAAAGCTAATTGATGAATTGTGAAAAGTGCCAGCGTTACGAGAAAAAGAAACAAGGATGAAAGAGATCTTTGGACATTAGCAATAAACTCTGAGATTTTCACGTCGAAGCACTGTAAATTTACATTTATGTGTTCCTCCTTTGAGACGCTCTCGCTGGTCAATGTACAGAAGTGTCTTTTTTTTATTTTAAAGTACACCTATGAAGAAATGTTACCGCTGCTTATTATAACACTAACAAACGCGCCTAATAACTCCAGTGTGTGTACTGTATCTCAGCAGGAAGGTGCAGTTACGATGATGGAGAACGAAACTTACTGACTGAACTCTGAAATCTTTAATATCCTCTGACCGGTTGAACCTTTCCTGGTGCTAAACTTTGCCAGTCTGGCGCACAAGGGAAGTTAAAACAAACGCTACAGAGATAGTTTAAGTCATGTTAAAAGAATACTTTGGGAAAGACGATATAAGAT
Source organism: Perca flavescens (assembly GCF_004354835.1). NCBI lineage: Eukaryota > Metazoa > Chordata > Actinopteri > Perciformes > Percidae > Perca > Perca flavescens. Next base: position 3,166,029 of record NC_041354.1, on the reverse strand, counting down.
TAGAAGATTGAAACCACTCTTGTCGTGTTTGTACGGTAAATATAAAGCTGCAGCCTGTTAGCTTAGCATAGCATAAAGACTGAACACAGACAGCCTGGTTCCAGATAATTTGATTAATCACTAAATTGTTAGTTATTTGCACCACTTAAGTACATTTGTCTTGTAGAATCTAGTTAACAACCTTAACGTTATGAAACTACTTCAATTCTTTAACTGTGAATGCACAGAAAGCCTACTGTACAGTATATACTCTGTAAGGCTGCAACAATGATTTTCATTATCAACAGGTGTAGTAATTATTTAGTTTTGTTAATCTATTGGTTGTTTATTGTACAAAATGTTAGAAAATAATGAAAAAGGAACTTCACATTCAGATTTGTCTGACCAGCAGTCAAAAAAACCAAATATAGAAAACTCTGTAAACTAGCAAATATTAACATTTGTGAAGGTGGTTCCAACTTAAAAATCATGTTTAGCCAATCAAAACTGGCTAAAAGTGGGTGCCCGTATAGAGCGGTTGGTAGAGCGGGCCCCCATTTTTAGAGGTTTTCTCCTCGACGCAGCGGGCCCAGGTTCGACTCCAACCTGCGGCCCTTTGCTGCATTTCATTTCCCCTCTCTCTCCGGTCAATAAAGGCCTAAAATGCCCAAAAATAATCTTTAAAAAACTATCAACTAATCAGTTAAGTTGTGCCTGGGATTTATTTTCAAATTCAGTATAGAAATATTGAGAACCATTTGTATTCTACGTGTGAATGCTAAATACATTTAAAAGTGTTTCAGATAAAAACAAACCAGGCTAGCGGTTTCCAGTCTTTATGCTAAGCTAAGCTACTCGGCTTGTAGCGTCAGATTTACCGTACAGACACGAGCGATCAGCAAAATAGCAAATAAACATAGATCCCAAAGTGTTGAAACGTGTCTTTAATGAGACATGTAAACCCAGAAAGTGAAGGATGCTGTTACTGAAGATGTCCAGGCCTTATTTTATCTCTTCAAACTCAATACTCGGACTGTTAAATGTACTGTACCAGTGCCCGTTGTCACTTGTTCTCAGCGCGTGAGAATTTGGCAACTTGAAGAGCTTTAAACTCTGCACTGAATGTTGAAGTCCTCCGCAGCATGTCGTCCAGTGATCCAGTGTTAGCCTGCTGCAGATTAGGCCTCTGAAAGTTATTTCCCTTTACTCTTTTGTACAGTGTGATTTAAAACTACCATTTTTAAACTACGGAGCACGGAAGCTGCCAAAAGCCAAAATAATAATAAATAAATAAATAAATGACTTGAAAAATAAATTTAAATTCTGCTAAATATAACAAAAAACAATATTAAAAATAAATCTAGGCATAATTAATTGATTCAAAATAAATAAAAGCAAAAAAAATGCTTTTAAAAATTCATAATCAATTAAAAAAATTTAAGAAATTGGAAACTTAAATATAAAAGTAAATAAATTATTATATATTGTTATAAAGCTTAAATAAATAATATTTCTGGTACATTTAATGACATATTTATTAATTTATCAAGTCGTTTATCTATTTGTTTTATTTTGGCAGCTTCTGTCCTACGTACTTAAATACGTTCGCATGCGTAATTTAAAGTAATCTTTGTCAGATGTAGACAAAAAGCAACCGAGCAAAAACACTAAACTTAAAACCATACGTTTGATTTCCTGGATGTGTGCCTTTGGGTACATATCTCTGGCCTGTTTGACACTAACGTACTAACACACTGCTGGACTTCATACACTAATGTAAGAAGAGATGCAGTGCTGTAAATAAGCTTTGTGGTGAAATGGCAATATTTTCCACAATGCATGGCTCCCGTTTTATTTCATGCTACACAATATATATTTATGTTTTTTTTCCCTGTGTATGACTGTATATATTTACATGTTTGGTTCTCTTTCACCTGTGATAGACTTTACAGAACTTGAAATAAACTAATCAGACTTGTTGTCTCTTGTCTTTGTCATTTCTTTTATACAACTTTATCCACTTCTTTTCCTGTCCTTCTCCACGTGGACAACAGGTTTTTTTAGTGAAGTGAATTCAAGTGCATCTAGACATTAGTCCAATGCAAGTATTTAATAATGAAGCCAACCTTTCAGTCAATGGACATTAGTCAGGGGATTAAAAACATTTATTGGATACACATAAAACATTTTAATATTAATTACATGATTCGTTCCTTATATTTCCTTCCCTTCCGGTGTGTTTATTGCCATTATATTTTTGGTCTGACTTTGTGCCTAAAAAAGATAAAATTATCAAATCTTTCACGCAAAAGAATTTGACAAAATAAATACATATTTGAGTTTCTTCTTCGTCTTCTCTCCCATTATCATCTGACGGTCCTTCAAAATGTATCTGGTGACCCTTTGGATGGGCCCAACCCCTAGGTTTGGAATCACTCAACTAAACTAACTATCTAAAGTAGTTAAAAGTAGTTGTGGTCAGCTGCAACAGTAAAATGCTGCTCTAACATTGATGCATCCTAATAAAATAACCACCACTGTATGTTGTATCTGTGGAGCTTCTTTTGTATTTGGAGTTTACAAGCTAAACATTTTAAACAGCATTTCCCAGGTGTCCATGCGTTAAAAAGCACAGGTGTTCTCAATTTGGTGCAATCCTTAACAAAGGGACAATCTTTTGTTTTTCCGGCTGACTAAATCCTTAAATACAGTCTTCTGTTCTCCAAAGATGCTGGGCTGGAAAGTAAATTTGGGATTTCCTTCAATATTTGAATCTCATATGTAGTTTAAATATAGTTTCAGCAACCGTGTGGGTAAATTTTTTGATTGAAATTAGTGTAGAAAGTAAAATTATTTTCATGTGGGGAATGTAGATGGTGAGATGAAAGGACAGAAACCACCACCAGATGGCATTCTTAACATTGTCTTTCTCTACTGCTCTGAAATCACTGCTTTATTTTGATTTATTGATGAATTATTAAACTGATCAGTTCTGTTTAAATGTGTCACTTAGAGGTATTTATTACAGGTTCACTAGACGATTTTGAATATTAGTTTAATGGTTTAATTTGACATTTGAATCTCTGGTCTTCATGTTTTTTAGCTCAAAGCTCTTAAATTAAATGCTGGTATACGTGCAGTTTAGTGTCCCAAATTCCCCATACAATGTCCTTAATTAATTATTAACCTGCTGAACCACCTGTGCTACCCTAACCCCTAACCCTTACCCTAACCTTAACATGTCTCAAATAAGACCCTCATCATTTGGGACACTCAGTTTTTGGAAAATAATTTGGGACACTAAACTGCACATAAGCCTGAAATGCTTCCTTTGCTGCTGTGGAGATCGAACCTGTGACTCTTTTCTGTTACAGGACGAGTACATCCTGGAGTCCTTTTGTGAGTTTCCCCCGCAACGTACAGACAGGGACAGCTCAGCTCATGGTTTCAGGGACTTTTCAGCTCAGGATGTCACTGCTGGCAGGTAAAGATAATCATAAACCTCAGAATACTGTTATTTTCCCTTTTCAAGACATTTAACTTAATTATTAGGAAATAGCTCAGGTTCTATAAATGTTCTGTAACAACAAAAGAAGAATTTCCATACTAGAAATATTGACATTTGATTTCAATCCATTGAGGTAAAGTGTCTAGGAATCAATTTAAGATTGCGTAAATCACACTTAGGCAGCTCTAAAGCACACTTTAATTGAAAATGTTCACATATTTATTAAAAAGGTAGTGTGGCTGTCGCACTGCAGCCTCTATCAATGGGTAACATAATCTAAAATATATAAATCTACATCTCTACTTACAGCCTGGAATATTTAACCTAACAATTCATGCTCTTACAAAATGTTATTTCAATTAAATATCTTCAGAACAAAAACCTTTTTACAAGTTATATTTTTGCTATGAACTGAAACTCCGTTGCCAGTTTATTGTAGCTAATAAACCTACACTAAAACTAGTCCAACAGTCCTACAATAAATCCTGCTTCATGAAGCTTATAATGTTCACTCTGTATTGATTCAACTGTGGGATAATTTTGTAGGATGTGCTGCTGTTGTACAGAGAGGTGTTTCTGTTATTTAGTCCACCCTCATTAATTTGAATTGGTGTATTTTACAAGCTTATCTGAGCAGTAACTAAAGTGAAGTTAAAAGTATTTTAAGTATAGTATACTCTATCACTTGACCATAAGAGGGAGTAGAAACATTAAAGCCACCAGCCAGATTCAACTCATTAAGAAAAACACTCAGGTGCAGCAGATGTTGGCATGAGACACCGGTGGATATATTGGGAAACAGGTGAACATTTTGAGACACAGGTGAGGAGTTGAATGTTGAACGTGTGAAGATGACGTCCCTGCAGAGCTCGACTCATCTGATCGGCCATTTTGGTGATCACAGATGAACGATCTGCAGGCCCACACTGTTGGCTTTACAAGCTCCCCTCCAACATTGTATAAATCTTTAAACACGTCCCTTGGATCACTAACTTCTAATGGGGTGTTTCATTCGTTGATCAAAGCGGGGCGTGTGTGGATGAGTTTTCCCCGTCGTCAGACCTTGAAATGGCTTTGTTACATCTCTCAGCGGTAGCGCTGTGTTGTCGCAGAGGCCTGCCTGTTTAATCTGTATGCACACGCTGTTGAAAATTAATTTCATTAAAGGCCTTCTATTTGCACACACACCCCCTCTCTCTCCACCTCTACTTCCACCCGTGCAGCTCCTCCTGTTTAAAGGCCCTCATAGTGTGTGATTAGTAGCGCGTGTTTCCCCAACCTGGCTGGGAGTGGCGGTTAGGTCGGGAGGTCGCGCAAATGAAAGAGAACAACTTCATTGTGAAATGACTGGCCCATAAATCATCGGCCGTTTTCTATAAATCACGGCAGATGGCAGGGAGCGAGCCGAGGCTCATGGGAGCTCGTTGCGGCCCCTGTGCATGATGGGAAGGGCTGGGCTTAGCCGTGGCGGAGGCTGGCAGAAGCGCAGGGTCACTTCCAGTTTGCGGATGCAGAAGACGTGAGGTGTGGTGAAGGCCTGGCCGATGCTCTCCCCTCCCCCAATCCCTGCAGCTCTGCCCGGCCTCACCTGATGAGATTCAGACCCCGGAGGTCCACGTGCAGAACCTCTCCATGCTGCCCTCCATTTAACAGGTCTAATCTGCCTGCTTAATATGGAGACAACTTCATCCCCCCCTCGTCCCCGGGCTGCGCTGAGACCTGTCAGGTTGACACTAAGTGTCCGCCCAGGAGGGGAAATCTGCCAGGCCCACTCACACACCTTCATTATTCATCATGATTATTTAACAGAACAGGACTCTCCTGCACTGCAGTCCGGCTCTGCTGCAACACACTGAGTCTCTTCAGTGTGTTATCTCTACCTTTTTATATATGTGACTAAGTTTCTTCTGCTACTATAACTCGAGGAGGAATTAATATTTGTTTTTAAAAAGCAGCCAGTACAGTTTAAGATGCAGAATAAATGCAAAAGGCTCCAGAGATGTGTCTCTGTCTTTAATTAGTTAAAGCTCTAAATGAACGTGTAGTGATTAGAGATCCTGTCCTAATGTGAAAACAACTCTGACCCACTCGCGTTCCCAGAACCTTCCTTTGAATTTTAGTTTTCAGGATAGAGAGAGATCCAGGATATTTCCATCTTGGGTTTGAATATTTCACTTTACTGTAAACATCCATTATCTTCACTGAAGAGCTCGAACAAGACAATAAACAACACGCATGATAATGTCAAACAATGTGGAATAAGATGATTTTAACAGCGTATAAGCAGTGTACTGATTGCATCTCATAAATACATAATTTAATGGCAAAAATGATGCCACACTAAGCAAAGAAGTAGAACCAGAAAAATAATCCTGTATTCTCTGAAATATACTTGTAGTACTTGTAAAATTACTATGATAGGAGGCATATCTGCATGCAACTTCTTAGCAGATGTATTACTCTTTCTCAGAGGACATAGTTTCTCTCTTACATTTAAACCCAAGTGTGTATTCCTGTGTCGGTTATCAGAGTTGTTCCTCTTGGTGGCAGTAGAGGGAGCCTCAGAGCTGCTGAAGCCCTGACAGCAACAGTGAGAAAAAACTACCTCCTTCTACCTGTTAAAGTGTCACTTTACAGGCCTTTTTAAAGCCGGTCACTGGTTGTTTGTTGTTGTTGAACTGGTCTTATCAATGACAGTCTCTAAAACACAGATTCAGGCAGCCAGGGTTTCCAACCTCTAGGGTGGGGCTTTCCATATCATTAGCATAACGCTGCGTTAAAACAAGAGGTATCAGAGGCAAAGCCAGGTGTAGCTGCAAATTGGTATTTTTTGCAAGCTAAGTTCACTATTTTTAAATCGATGGAAGAGATGTGTTTATATATATTTATATATATGGAATCAAAAGGATTCGCTGCAAAGCTTTTGCCTCCTCTCTGAACCCAACCCGGCAAGAGACTCAAACATGTACGGCTGTACCTCTCCAATGTATTTCTTTTCTCAATGAGAAATGTTTCCAGCCCCTCTTCACAGTTTTTTTTTTTTACTTTTTATGTAGGAAAACCATGTTAAACAAAGTATTTTACTTTAAAACTTGTCAAGAGGAGGAAAAACGTTTTTATGTGTATATTATATAAACAATTGTTGACCTTAAGTTCCACTTACTTGCTTATTCTGGAGCTTTTGACCACACTCAGTCTTCATCAGAAGCTGAAGTTTGCTCAGTTGCTTTTTTTTAGGACTTTTAGCATATGTGTGCTTAAAAGTTGAGGTTGCTGGCTCGTCTCCAGTCAAGGGCGGCTGGCCTGTTTGTTGTGGGACTTTCGACTGTATCACAAAGACTTTCAACACACATGGACTTGAATCATCAAGCTCAACATTTAAGCCAAAGTGCTCCGAATGATGATAAAAGATGCAGGACATTTGACAAAACTCGATCCGTAAATTAAGACTGTTTGGTTCAGTCAAAAGCTCCAGAACAAGTAAGTAACTGGACCTTGATTGAAGACTGATTTATCCGCTCAGTTATGGACATTTGCTTTAAAATGTCACTTCAACAGCATGATGTTGATCCAGTTTAAAATTCAGTAATTTGAACATGCTACACAGCTACCCAGATGTGTGTCTCAGCACAGGAAGCAGCACTTAAATATTAGGCTGATCACTGTCTTATTTATTTAAGGGGGAATAAAAGATTGCTTCCTTCAAGAAATATTGGATTTATGGGATTTTCTTGTCTGCAACCTACATGAGACCTCTCTCTGTCCTGATTGGTCGCTGTACACACACGTTCAGATTAAATCCCACTTACACCATGATATTTGGATCATTTTGCACTTTCTTTTTGTAAACTTTGGAATCTCCACTAGATTTAATTTAAAAATAAATGTTTGACTGCATAGATAGTGTTCAGAGCTAATGATTTCTTTACCTGTACCACGACATGGATCCAGCCGGACTCTGTCACCAGTGAGTACATGTGTGTCCCCGTCTGAAGCCTCTCTGTGTTGTTTGGGTTTGAAGTTCTCAGAGAAACAGACACTCGGCTGCTCTGTTGTGAATCGGGGTTAACGGGGAATTCGTGTATTCCTCTGGTGCGCTGCACTTAAAAGCAGCAGAGCCCCATTAGCCGCTGCTGCCCTCTTTTTTTTTTTTTTTTTATTACTCTGTGCTCTTTATTTTCTTTTCCCCACTGTGCTGGATCTTTTTTTTACGTCCAGCTGGCTTCTCAACCAGAAGCTCCCCAGTCCCTGCGAGACCCGTTCAAACATAAAAAAAAAAGATAGAGGCAAAAGTCCTTGGCTAATGAACATCACTCGGCTCTGATGGTTCAAGGGTCCATGTGGGCTCGACTGCAGGTCTGAGAGGGCTTTTCTTTTACAGACGAGCAGCCGCTTCATTCAGGTTTTCCGCTGCTGTTTGAATCCAGAGTGATATACAGTCTGTGGTTTAGTCATTACAAACTCACGCTGTGAAGCCAAATATTGTTTAAACTACGACAAGTACAGCTTAAAACATTCATTCAATTAGTCGACTGACAGAAAACTAAATTACATCATGAAAATAATCATTAGTTCAAAATGAGCTTCAGCTCAACCAACAATAGTAAAATCCTGCTTTTACTTTAATACGTGAGTAATTATAATATAATGATAGAATATATAATTATATATTTAACTGAACATTTTCAATGCATTGCAATTCAGCTTCAATGTCGCTTGTTAAATGTTTTTGACGTTTGTTTGGTCGTATTTGTCAGTATGGTATTAGTACTTTTATTGGAGTAAAGGATCTAAAGACTTCCTCCACTGCTGTAAGAAACAAGGATGCAACAAAATGTAGACATCAGAGTATTTTTTTAGTGGCTCTTATTATGTCCTGAACTGTCTGTCTCCTCTGTCATCATGTCTGCGGGGGGCCAAGGGCACAGGCAGCTTTTCAAGGTGGACTCTCCCTCTAACAAGCGGACGCCGGGCCTCTGTCAAACCCCCACCCCGACATCTCTGCAGCCCAAACGCAGGCATTAATGCAAATTATGGTCTGATAATTTAATAAGTTTGCCGGCTTGATCTGTCCTTTTTATTACAATTATCATCAGGCAGGGGGTTGCGTTCCATCATCGGGAAATAAACACCATCGATCATCCTTGTAATGATTAGCCGCTGACAGGCCAAGCTACGCTTTGCATAAATGGACTGTAATGCGGAGCAGAAGAGGAGAGCTGGGGCGTTAGATGTTTTCTGTAAACTTTGGCTTCACGTTGCGGTTATTAACTGTGATGATAATCACAGCAAGGCTCCCTTTATGTTCTGGAGAGGCCTGCGTGGTTCGCAGCCAGCAGAGGAGAGACATTTCTTAAAGGATTACGTCAGGGGAGGCTGACTCAAGCTCAAAACTCAGAGCCAAGACATGCAGCCAGGGCCTGTTAAGTCTTTCCAGAAAAAAGGCTGGAAGGTGCCAGAGCCATACACAGAGCTGGCACCGGCCGCTGCCTCAGCATTAGGGCCTCCTTCTTAATTGCAGTGGAAAATGATGCTGCATTTCCCGCCTGTTGAACCAGCTTGTAAAGACCCCCCCCTCTACCCGCCCTCGTCCAGAGAGAAAAGGTTGATTTATAAGCTGAGTTTTAAATATGTCTGTCTGTGTTCTCTTTGTGTACTCAAAGCCCTCCAGCACAAAAAGACGACTTTCTGAAGAACGTGTATCAACTTTCTTCACTCTGATTACTCCTTTGACGAGTCTTAGAGGAGAGAATCATGTATTTATGAATTAAAATGTTCATATCTCTGATTTCACAGGCTATAAAATAATAGCGCTCGCTCCCAACTAACGCCTTGTCTTTGCCAATGATACAGAAGGAGGAGGGGAGTTAAAAAATTGAGACTCAAACACTCACTGAGCAGCCGGCCTTTGCACACAGAGCTGCTTTGTTCTCTTCACTTTTTCTTTTGAGCTTTGAAACGGCGAGCAGAGATGAACTCCCCTCCAGGAGAACGTTGTTTTCTCTGCCTGACCACAACGGGATACCATCCTCAAAACCACCACTTGTCAAGATCTTTTTTTTATTATTAAATGTGCACACAGCGCCGTTACACTGTCGACCTTTTGTGCCATCAGATCAAAGATGGCTGCTCCTTAGGTTCAGGCGTTCCTGAGTGAGGGTTAACACGGGGGTTGTGGAGGTTGTTGTTGGAGGAAAACCCACATCTCACCTTCCCATTGGAGCTCTTACTGCCTCTCGTGTGCAACGTCAATATTTGATGCCTCAGTTGGAAGCTGTGGGGTGTTTGAAATCACCAAAATATGTGAAACAGACAAGTTGACATCTTAATTGCATTATTAAAGTACTCAGTACTCTCAAATTAACTCTCCATTAAAGCTCCAATGTTTACTGTGACTTTCTGAAAGTATTGAAAGTAACTAAGTACATTTACATTCAAGGTACTTGAGTATTTATACTTTCTGATACCCCATACTGTACTTCTACTCCACTACCTTCATCTGAAAGCTGCAGTTACTTTGCAGATTCAGATTAATATTACAAAACTTAAACTACCCAAATAAATGTTTCTTTACTGAAACTAACTCCTCGTTTCTTTAATTCAGAAACCAAAAAAGAGAGAAAAGCAGTTTCACCAGAAGAAGTTGTTGATATGATTCATGTTCGGTCAGTTATTAAGAGATAACAAACTGGGACTAGAAATGGATCTTTCTAATCAGAATCTGCCAGCCGTCAGCAGACACCTGCTGCATGACACCGGGACTGTCCCAGCATACGTTTAGTGGCGCGAATCCTCCGAGAAGGTGGACCGGGTGAGGAGGAGGAGGAGAGGGCAGAGCGATGGGGGGTTTTAATGAGGACCTCCATCCTCAAACCTCTAGAGAGCGCAGACCTGGAGGACCCAGCGAGCAGCGAGGTGGCAGCGCTGACCTCCCTTAGCTGAAACCCTCACTCCTCTTCCTCCCCTTCAAGCATTTATACTTTAGTTTGATAGTCCAGAGCTCAACTTCCTGTTGAGTATCTACAAAGGTGACGCAACCCTTTGATCTTCTTTTGTCACTTTTACCAAACATCTGTCCAGTGGAAAATGACTAATATCAAGAAGAAAGTTATAGTAAATGGTATAATAAAAACATTTTTAGGCATACATTAAGAGTTTAATTTGAAAGCAGAGACACTATTTTTTTAGCATTTCTGTTGTTTACTCGGCCTGTGTTTGCACAGTGTTTGTTTGACGAGAGCCTAATCTATTATGGCATATATTACATGTTAATTATGTAACTTTTTTAATGTAACACATGTAACTTTTTATAGTACAGTGTGTGAAACTTGTACATTGTGGTAGCTTTCAATGGGGAAAACCTTTTTATGGAATTCTCGCCTATTTGGCATGTGTGCAAAAGCTTATAACAGAAGAACTGTAAGCGCCAAAATGCATGTAAAAGGGTTCATTGGAAAGCTAATACGTTCTAGCTTCTGACCTGTGCTTGATTAGCATGTGGCTAAAACACAAGCTAAACTACATTGGTGTAAAAATGGCTCTACGATGTTTTTTTTTTTACGTTCAGAGGTGATCCAGTTTTTTTTTTGCTTGGGGTAGAGATGTTTTAACATTATGACTTTCATTTTTATCTGTTTTAATAACTTTAAAATCCTGAAAAACATTTTACATCCAGAGATTCCATGGCCCATGGCCCTGATAAGTCTTTTTTTTTTTTTGACAATAACTAGGACATGCTTCATGCCAGGCCTATGCAAATCACCACACACCTTTTACATATTTTCACCAACACCTGTGCCAATTACAGACCTCAAGGACTAACCTTATGGGAGCTAAGCAGCTTTTAGTTTAGGAAGTCTCTGGAAAGACGCTATAGACTATAGAATGTGTATAAAAAAAAGAGGTATAAGGTTTAGGAAGTTAAAGGTTAAAAGTGTGTTTATCCTGTTTTTAAATGGCCACCGATTCAAAACCTTCCTCTTCCAAAATGTCCTTGAGCAAGAGACTGAACCTCCTCCCGTACAGGAGCTTCAGGTCCATGTGAATGTGACTGGATATCTCTTCACTGAGGTGATTACAAGAAGATGACAGTCAAAGCTCTGCTTACATGAGATATCGCACGTACTGACCACAATTGTTTTTTAAAAGCTCTCAGCGTTGTTGTTATTTACCGTGATGAGCCGGTAATATCACAAAGGCCCTCAAACAGATGGCTTGTTGTTGGAAAACAGATGTTATTTTGCATAGGAACATATCATGAATATGCATGCTGTATTAGTTCATGACACTGAATGCCTCGCTGATGATTGGCCAGTTGAACAAAAACCCTTAAACTGTAGCACGACTGGAGGGGTTAATGTCAGCCATTTCTTTAAAGTCTAATATTGTTGGTCGTGATCGCTACTAGGTACATAAAGTACAATATGAAAGTATTAATACTATAGCAGAAGTTATCCTCTTAAGCATGGATGTTTTTCATCACCAATTAATCTGCAGATTATTTTCTCTATTAATCATTTAGTTTATAAAATGTTCTCTATGTCTTTAAATGTCTTATTTAGTTTGCCACCTATTTAAAACCACCTCAAGATAAATTATATACATTTTTTACAATTATATTAGACTAATATAAGTTTAATTATATTAAATTGATATTATTTGAGGCTTAAAATTTAAAATTGTATCTTTTTTGCCATTTTTGCTTGAAAAATGGAAAGGAAACAAAGGAATTTCTGTCTTATCTCCTTCCAGTTGTTCTGCAGCAACAGTTTGTGTCTGTGCCGAGTAAATTAAGTATAGATGTTTAAAATTTCTAACTTTCTAGCTCCGCCATTTTTTATTTATTTTTCTTCTTCTTCCCTTAAACTATTGGCTACACTGCCCACAGGATTTCAGGTGGTACTGCTCCGTCTCGTCCGTATCTGTAAGCTTTAAGAAAGTGTGCACAAATACGGACAAAATGAACGCAGAGTACGGACGGAAGGCTGCATCCGTATACTTATCTAGTGTTGAGCGTAAATGAGCCTTAAGAGCTTTGTCTGTTTGTCTGTTGGACTTCAAATTCTTTAAAACATTTCCAGCCTTATTAATTTACTTTCCACCTCATTAAGATTAGAGAAATGTTAGAAGAAATCAACATAATTTGTGTAGAAGAAATGATTTTTTCATGCTTGTTTCCCATCTTCTGAATCATCTCATGTCCTCTGAAACTCTGTCATTTTAGACAAGATGAAACTTACAGTATAGAGTACAAACAAAACCAAAGACATATTACATATAAATGAACAGTATTACGACTACATTTTTCCCTCTAATGTTTCTGTCTGTTGGACCTCAATCTCCTTAAAACAACTTCTCGTCTCTTACAAACAGCTCTGCCAACATTCTCAGACAATCATTTACTTGTTTCATTCAGAAAAAAACCTGCCTGGAAACCAGTTCCTCACTCTCTCTATCTATTAAAGATTTAAAACTCCGTTCTAAATGTCTTGTTAAAGGACAATACCACTGTTTTTGTCCTTTAAGACTTTATTGCAGCGTTGACCTCCCGGTTCTGAGGATGGAGATTATTCAGAGGGCCTTGGTTAATATTAAGCAGCCGTTGACACAGAGGCCCTGGCGCTCCCTCGCTCTCGGAAGGGAGGTGGCCCTATTGAAATGAGAGGAGCCGCGCCTTAATAATACATTTGTCCCACAGGGGCCACCCATGCAAAAAAAAAAAAAAAAAAAAAAAACTCTGCTTTTGTGGAGCTGCGAGGTGCTTTGTATCATACAAATCCTTTATTACTCGATTCTTAAGAGTAGTAAGAGTACTACTCAAGAGTAGTAGTTGATTTCTCCTACTTTCATGGCTCAAAAGTGTATGGATACTTAAACGTGACTGTGATCACCATGATCATTACCGTGCTGCTCTAACAGCCTTCTCTCTGCTGCTTTCAATCTTTCCTCCAGATGTTGAAACTGATGGTTGTTGAGGTGCAGACCGGTCAAGTCTTCCACACCAAACTGGGACAACAATTTCTTTATAAAGCTGGTTTTATAAATCTCTAAGTGATGGGTTCTGTGCACGTCACTCTGTGAAGCTTCAATGTAGTCAAGTCAGTTCAATTTCTGTAAAAAAAAAACTAAATCTGAGGGCGCCTGGGTAGCTCACCTGGTAGAGCAGGCGCCCATATATAGAGGTTTACTCCTCGACGCAGCGGCCGCAGGTTCGATTCCGCCTTGCGACCCTTTGATGCATATCATTCCTCTCTCTCTCACCTTTCATGTCTTCAGCTCTCCTATACAAATAAGGGCCTAAAATGCACAAAAAAATAACTGAAAATTAGTTTTTATTTAGTTACAGTAAATATTTTTCACTACTTATTTTCGTTTTAGTTTACGATAATAACCCTGGTTGCTATTTATTCCGTCTAATATTTTAGTTGTTTGTGTGTAATGAACATCGCAGCCTGTCGGACATTGTTGTAGGAAGTTTAGTTGATTATTTGTGTATGTATAGATGCTTTCTTGCTTAGCTGACTCATATCTAGGACTTATCATCTGCTGGCAGATACAAATGGAGACAGACAGACTCCCTAACTGCCAGTTTGACCAGAAGCTTCTGAAATTGATTCATAAATGAATATCCAGCTTCAGGAGGCAGAGGCTGAATTCTGGAGGGGATTTACATATTAGTCTAATAGAAATGAATGAGTGCAGAGCACTATCCATCATCTGCGCTGACACCAGGAGCTGGATGGAGGATTGTTAGACTGAGTGATAATAACACAAATAATACAGAGCTGTGGTGATGTGGTGTCATCAGAGCTGAGAGCCCAGAGTCTCCTTCACGTCAGAGTGCCTTCCATTGTCACAACTGTAATTGAGCCCAGTCGTCACTTTCCATATCGTCACGGTGATCGTGTCAGCGACTTTGGCGACTTTGGCGTTTGACCGCACAGAACGCAAGCCTCGGTGACTCGTGTGGTGGTGGGTTGTGTCAATAAAGAATTATTTTCATGTCAGGGTTTTCCCTTTCATTATAGAAAGGTGAAGTCTCCTCCTTTCCGCTGGACCTCATGGGTACGGTAGTAAACGGGGAGAGACTTATTATTTATAATAATGGTCCAAAAAACTGTACATGCACAAGTCTTCCAAAAACCGAGGGAAAACACTGCCTGTGCAGAGAAAATGAAAAATATGCTTTAGCAAAAATACCTTTTTAAGGACCTGATCAAGTTCATTCTTTACCTGGGGAAATATCCTAACTTAAGTTACTGGCCTTAAAGAGATTTCAGGACAGTTTTCCAATGTTGGAATAAAATCATGAGAGTTTTGTTCGAGTTGATCTTCATCATTTGGTGTAAGGTGTTCATAAAACTCAGTATTTTTCTCGTCTTGAAGCTCCGATGAAATCAAACTTAAAGTTTTTTGTCTTGGCTCATTTAAATAGTGAAGTTCATGACGTGAACATGGTCAACAACCGACAGATGCGCTGCGCTCGATCCAGCATCAAACAGGAAACTGCAAACCCGGATGTGAACAGGTCTCGGTTCTTTTAGACACTGGCTGGTTTCGGTCCACAAAAATTCCCCAACATATAGCGGCCACAATTTTTTGCCCTAACAGGCTGTGAATTGGAATGGACATCAAGAGTTTGTGAGGTTGTGTGTGTGCAAAAACAGAGTATGTAACAGGCCTTGAGGGTCTGTATAGGTGGAGAACCTAATGTTTTTTCTCTCATTGATGGATTTTTCAGCTTCAACTGCTTCCTGCCTTCCTGCTGCTGGTCGACTAATCAGCCATAGGCATCTTAAGCTGGACTGGAAAATGTAAGTGGGGCCCTGGTCACTCTTTGGCCCTAAGCTTAAAAATGTCCACCTCAACAAGTCGTCCTTGATTTAATTTGACTGGTATTTTTTAAAACAACTCATCTCTATGTTTGAATTAATGTGATTCTGTACTTTAAGGGTGTGTTTGCGTTGAGTTTGGTCCGAGTGTTTTGAAAAGCTTGTCACTCATAAAGAGTCTCTCTAACTCAGGAGCCCCGAGAGATGCAGGAGAATGCAACGCTCTCTGTAAAACACATTCCTGCGAAGCCCTTTAAACTCTGAGCAGACTGGCCTGTTTACTGCCCCGCAGTGAGTTCAGGTCGTAAAAACCGCTGCCAACCTAAATGGAGATGACTCTTAGCTGAGTTACATGACTTTATTATTTAATTTAATCTTGTATTCATATTAAAATTTAGAGAAAGTCGGACAATCCTCGCTGAAGCAACTGTTGATCAAAGTGGTGATCTGTGAATTCAGTTTTGTTTGGCATTACTCTTGATAAATGTCTCGTCATTTTTATAGATCTACTATAGATGAGGTGAACAAAAACTGAATGCAGCATTGTTTAACATCCCAGTACAGGACTTTATTAGATCATTTAATTGATAGATTATGGGAAAGTCATGCAACAAAGGTCCTTGATTGTAGAGCTGCAAAGATTAATCAATTAGTTGTCAACTATTAAATTAATCGGCAACTATTTTGGTAATTTATTAATCTGTTTGAGTCATTTTTTTTTTTAAGTAAAAAATTCTGTGATGTCGGCTTGTTAAAAGTGAATATGTTCTAGTTTCTTCTCTCCTCTGTGACAGTAAACGGAATATCTTTGAGTTGTGCACAAAACAAGGCATTAGAGGACGTCCTCTTGGGCTTTTTGCGAAACACTGATCCACATTTTCTGACATTTATAGACCAAACAATAATTCATTAATTGAGAGAATAATCAACAGATTATTCAACAATGAAAATAATCATAGGTTGCAGCCCTACTTGATTGGTCTTGAACATGGTCTTCTCCTCAACCGTCGGCCACCAGGACTCCCCCACTCTTCACTTTCCATCTGCTTCAGCACTTAATATGACTTCAACCAAAATAATGTTTTTCAGTGATACATTTGCAACATATTTTCTACAAAAGATACTGTAAAGAAATTATAAAAATCAATTGTAGGGTGTTTATTTGGTGTGATACATTAGCTGCTGCCATTTCTAATGGATCTCTTTATCTCTGTTTACTTACAGGCCACCAGGAGATGGTTTTACAGACTTCTGCAGGAGGAGGTATGTGGACTAAATGTTGCATTTCTCAACAGTTACCAGTTTTGATAAATGTCATACATTTGATTAATACCAGTACACAAAAACGGATGTCTAAGATGTCTTTTCATGATGGCAAACTCAGAAACTAAACCTAAAATCAGCGAATTTCTGCCGGACAGTACATTGAAGTTTATTGGCCTGGACATTAGATTAAAAAAAGAAGCTTAAACAATCAAACTATAGGAATTAAACAGCTGCACGGTCTAAGGACAGAGGCTGTTGTGTGTTGTACAGATTGTAAAGCCGTTGAGGCAAATTCTTGATTTGTATATAGATAAAATTGACTTGACTCCAATAAGCTTTCAAGGAGAAAAAGAGCCTCTGAGCTCTTCTTATTCCACTAAATACCTGACACAAGCTTGAGTTACAGTAAATACCTAATATGAATTTGCACTGCACTGCCTATTAAATTAATTGTTTCCAAATTTGAAAAAAAGCTATCTGCTGCAAAAAATCCCTCCAAATGACCCTCTTTTGGGTTTACTTATATCACGTTTCTATGATTAAAATCAGGTTTTTTATAACAGACTACAGTACAATTTATAATCCATGAGTTTATTGGCAGAGTGCTGAAACCCGTCTTTCTCACTGCGTTATCTCCATCAATAAATGAAGGTGCTGGTAATGCACTATCTTTGCAAGTCTTATCTCCACCTCTTGTTCGGGGCCTGGTTGAATATCACAGCCCGGGGCTATTTTCTCTCCCACTTCACATCTCTGAGAGAATAAGGAATTCCAGTGGCAAAAGCAATCACAAACTTCAGATCAAACGTATCCTCAGCTGAATTCCCTGACAGACTAAAATCATTTGTTCCTCTTGCTAATGCTCAGCGCTGCGTCCCAGGAACCTCTCGCTCCTCTCAGCTGCTTTGTTTTATGTGGTTTCAGCAGCTGCGTCCTCTGGGCCGCTCTGTCAGAGCTAATATTGAAGTACACACGGGCTAACTGCAGCAGCAGCAGAGTCTAGCCTTTTCCCCTCCTGTTAGCGTCCTTTTTCATCAGCTTCCGAGTAAGGATTTACATTATGTCAAGACTGCTCTTGCCGGCGAGGTAAGACGAGGTCAGGGGAAGTTATTTCAAAGAGGTCGTGCAACGTCTTAAGAAAGTGTGGCGCCTCAGTCTGACATTCAACAAGAAAGATTTGAGGAAAGTGCGTTATCGGCAAAGGCTGCAGCAACGTGGCTTCAAAGACTAAAGTTTTGTTGTTGAATTATTGAAGCGATCAACACTCCTCCTTCTACAGGAGGCAATCAAGGGACATACTGATGAATAATAATCTTTACAACAAGACGCAAGAGAGAACAGCACATGTGGGGAAAGCACGGCTTAGTTTACAACTGAGTTACTTGTCTTCATGCTCTAGGCAGCGCTTCTACAGCATGATTTTGTTCACATAAAGCTGTTGAATATAGAATTAATTTAATTTCACTTTTGAAGAAAAGAAAAATGCACAATAGACATTGGTTTGTTTAAATCTCTAAATAAGGCATTTATGGGGCTGCAACTTACAATATTTTTTATAATTGATTCATCTGGTGATTATAATGCTGTTACAATATTTATAGAGCTCAAGTGAAGTCATTAGATCTATCGTTTTGTCCAACCAACCGTCTAAAGCCTAAAGATATTCAGTTTATTATCATGTATAAGAAGAACAAGCAGCAAATCCTCACAATTTAGAAGCTGGAACTGTCAAATGTGTAGCATATCTGCTTGACAAATCATTGACTGATCATCATTTCCTACCAACAGTCAATGCTGACTTTATTTTACCATGACCAAGATCATTCCCTAAGCTTCACTAAGTAGTTCAACTTTAAACTATGTTGACAGCGTAGTTGTTTTTTAACCCAAACCATTTTCTTTCCTTTCCCAAACCCTAACCAAGTAGTGTAGTTGTCTACAGTTAACCAAACCTTAACCAAAGGGTCATATGAATGATTATTGAAACAGGAAACAAAACATATTTTATCATTCACTTGCTGATCTTATTCTGGACAATCTGTACTGACAAAACTCCCAAAACATCTGCATAAAGAACAACACAAACAGTATTTGTTTAAAAAAATCAATGTCAATATTGTATTTCTTAAAAATGTACAAATGATATTTACATTTAACCAGCTCAACAAACTGGTACGACAATGTACAAAAGGAAAAAAGCTTGATTCTAGCTGCGAGATTTATGTGTGGGTTCATAATAATTCAGTCACAAATCAAGTCTCTGATGCCCGACACTGAGAGAGGTCACAGTTAATCTCAGCAGCAATGCAGCAATCAAATAATGGCTAACTGAGGACAATGACTGTAAACCTGAAATGCTGTAATGGGGAAAAAAAACTTGAGCTCATTGAGCTGAAACTTGATGTAGAAAAAAGTTCAGCTCAAGTAATTTACAGTGTAAAACGAGGTTGTTGGTGATGGTACATTCCAAATATGCAGGTATCGGATAATTTCCTGGTTGCATTTTACACATTTTAAATGTAATCATATGCACAATATACATATGTTTTGGCTGAGCCAGGCACTTAGTAAACTGATCTTACTGCAGACCTGTACAACAACTGGAAGATTTCTGTTGTTTACATCATATTTACTACCTATGGCAGCAAAAAAAAAAAAAAAACAGAAATATGGCTTTTCAAAAAGATAGAAAATTACCATTTTTAAATAACAATTGAGACTGTACAAGAAAACAAGCGTTGCACACTGCAGAGGCTTTTTGGCACACAATTACATCAATTCTAAGTTTTTAATGTCTATTGTGCATCAGGAGTTCAAAAGTTCAGCCGGGGGGAAATAGTTTGTTACGACATCGAGTTGAGGAACTTGCTTTCCTCTGCCAGAGCAGTCAGCAACGAGCTCATGTCCCCGATGGCCATGTTCCCCGTCCCCGCCGGCACCGAGGGCAAAGTCACCGAGTTCCTTGGCGTTGTCAGGCGAGAGGAGCTCTGGGACAAGCTCTGGAGCAGACCTGGACTCAGGGTTCCCGACATGAGGCTGGAGTGATCCCCATCATCCAGCATGCTATCAAAGTCTATCTGCTCCTGCTCCAGTGCTGCATTACAGTTTACAGTCCTGGATGCCTGCGTGTCGCCTGGACTGGGAGACACTGCGTTGTTTTCAGAAGGAGGTACATTCACTGCAGGAGAAACACAAAATACTTGAATCTGCCCTGTGTAGTACAAGGCATTGTCATCAGAGTTGTTGCTGCAATGAAGTCCTAAACCTCCACCACTGGGTAACGTGGAAGCAACATCCACGTTAGCAATACTTGGGTGCCTTGTTTGGTTTGTCACTTTTGGCCCTGAAAGATGCTTGTTTCGAGATTTAGGCTCTGTTGGTGGCATTGGTTGGAAATGGCTGTGATTCACAGTTTGCAAAGGATTTTGGAGGGTCATGTGACAGTTCTGCTGATCTGACATCATGATTGATTTATCACAGTCCTCAATTTTAACTTGCACAGGCTGAAATCCAGCATCAGCAAAGTGCATGTCAACAGTGTCCATGTCAACTGGCTCCTGTTTGCATGTGGGAATTAGCATGCTGCCATTGACTGCTCTTGTGTTGTTACACGGTGGATAAGTGGTGTTACCGTTCTTATCACAAGGACTAAAGCCTTTGTTGAACCTGCACTGAGAGCTAAGTGCTTCATTGAGATTTGATGACTGCTGGAATCTTTGCTGCTGGAAGCAGTTTGCTCCTGGTTCAGTATTCAGCTGTTTGCATCTTTGCTGCATTGTGTTAACAAGGTTTTGAACCATCTGCTGGTTGGAGCTGAGATTGTTGTGAAAAAGTCCAAAGTTCTGGTTTTGTTGGAGGACAGCCAGGTTCCCTCGGACCTGGACTTTGGAGCACTGCTGGCTGGCATCCATGTGTCCCAAAGATACTTTGTTCCACTGAGCAAGTAAGTTGGCCTTACTGTCCCTTGGTGCAGATGGACACATCTGATGTTGCCGCCCTGGACTCATGCTGGAAGTGGACAAAACCTGATTCATGTTGGCATTCACAACGGCCGTCCTTCTCTGATAGTACGACTGCTGCTGGAGATTTGGGTCTCCTTGGAAATCTTGTTGATTTTGTGACACTCTGTTGGTTGGGTCTCTGAGGTCAGGCAGCATCAGGTCTTCTTCAGGGATGTCACTCGGTATAATCCCCATAGTGACGTTCTCCGAAATGCTGGGTGGTCGCAGGCTGTAAGGGTAGAGGTGGGGACTATCATCCGGTCGTAGGCTCCCTTGCTGTGATAAAAGTCTGCTATGTGCTGCAGGAAGCGGATGGGGCTGCCCTCCACTCAGTGTGCCCATGCTCTTGTAGCGCTGCATTTGTGGCTGGCTGGAATAATCTATAGCTACGCGCCTCACGGGGTCACTTGCTCGGCGGGGGATGTTAGATGGGACCTCATGGGGCATCAGGCTCCGCATGGTGTAGCTGCTGTACTGCCTGGAAGGCAGGCCTTTGTTGGTGGTGGAGGAGTCCCCATACAGTGCTGTGTGTTCCCTCAGACACATTTGGTCTATGTATGGAAGAGGTGTAGGTGGTGCTCCTCCAGTGGCGGCAGCGTATTTTGCCTTGAGGTGGTAGTGCTGCGCTGGGGTCAGGCTGAGAGGGCTGGATAGGCCCCTTCCGTACCCTCCTGCTCCTCCGCTGCCTCCCCCACACTGGCTGGCCTGACTGGAGCGCCGGGACATGTCAGCAGAGATGGGGTCGTAGGAGTCGGCCGAGCTAAGGTTGCTGGGGCGGTTGGCACCAAACTGCGAGGCCTGGCTTGAGCGCCGGCTAGAGTAGCAAGGGGAGATGCCGGAGGACCGGCGGCTGAGGGTGTAAACTGAGCTCAGGGTGCTGGAGGTGCTGTCACGGCGCTCTGAAAGCTTTTCCAGCAGAGTCATTTTACCAGAGCTCAGATCACCAAAGCCGGAACCAGGGAAGGACACCAGACCACCACCCATACTTGGACTCTCCAGGAGGGACCCTGTGAATGAACAGATACAAATTTTAGACACTTGAATTCTCAACAACTTGGCAGCTCTTTGGAGTTTTGGTCTTTGACCTTCAGTCTGAACACCCGATAAATGAAATCTTATAAACCGAATCTACAACCGGCAGACAGTCAAATTCACATTAGCAACTACAGTAGCTGGTGGACAAAGTGGAACATCTAACAGCTTAAAGGAGTCCTATTATATACCATTTTCAGGTTCATACTTTTGTGTTTCTGCAAGATCATGTTGACATGCTTTAATGTTTCAAAAAACACTTTATTTTTCTCATACTGCCCATGGCTGCTGCACCTGTATTCACCCTCAGTCTGATATGCTCTGTTGTGGCACATGTCTATTGAAGACCCCCTCTCGTAGAGCAGACAACCAAAAATAGAAACTCTGTTCAGTATGACATCATAAGGAGCCGAGAGTAAATACCTTTACCTCATTATTTGAAGCTTTGGCCAAGGGCTGTCCTTGACTAAAGAAATTCTTAGTCGACTAACACTTATACAATGTTGTCGACTAATCGATTAGTTGATTTAATTGACAGAGCTGTGAGCTTTGAGAGGTGGTTAAGACTAGAAAAGCACAATATAAATGTAGTTAATTAACCATCTGTAAAACTGAGTTTCTCCACAATTAATCCTGCAAAAGCACCACTTTAAATCTTGTGTTTACCATAAATGTGCTCATAAGTTTCTTGAAAATGAATCGACTAAAGAAATCTTAGTCGACTAAGACCAAAACGACCGATTAGTCGACTAATCAACTAAGAGGTGGCAGCCCTACTTTGGCCACGTTTAACATGAACATCCAACATTGTAACATTATAGATATGACAGGAAATACAGAAAAGCATAATAGTTCTCCTTTAAGATTTAGATATTTTTCTCAGGATTTGCTGCAGACCAAACTACAGCTAAAAAGAGAGTGAATGTTGGGAGCTTGTTGTGGAGTTCTTCAGCTTTAATCTGACCATAAATATCCTCAGTACTGTATCCTGCTTTTCTACTCACCGCCTGCTGGTATGGGTGGAAGCTTGGTGCCGAGGACCAGGGGAGTTGGGTTGCTGGACCATTGACACGAGTCCCTCACTGTCTTCAGCTTCTCCTTCTTCAAATGCTCCATGCGCCGACTGGTGCCAAACTGCTTTCGGAAGTGGAGACCCATCACTGCGACCCCGCCGGTCGAATCTTCACAGCCCAAGGACTCCACAAAGGGCAGGTCGTCCAAGGTGCTGAGGTCCCCCAGGCTTTCCCCGCTGTGCGCCGCCATTTCTACTCCACTGTCATTGTTGGTGGCACTGCCAAGTGGTGATGGTTCGCTGCTACATGATGACTGACCGCCAGGGCTGGACTGATACATCTAGAAGGAGGGATGGATGGAAAGAGCAAAAGGAAAGAGAGAGTAGACAAGATAAAAAAAAGAGCATAAGAGAAGCAGAACATTTGTCCTAAAAAAAACAGTTTTTCCTCCCAGAACAGAAGTGGAGCGGTGGTTAACATGGCACGAAGAACAGTGAATCATTGAATCTTTTATCCTCCCCCAGCTTAATTGTAAATAATGACTGTTTTTGGGGGGGAAGGGGTGAAGAGGTGGGGGCGCCCCACAGATTACAGACTGTCTCAGTCTGTCTGTGAATTGGAAATGGGCAGGATGAAAGGCTGCTTGAGCCAGAGCCAGAGTGCCAGAGTAATCATCACAAAATGTGATTACACTTCTCCAAAAACTAAACTCTTTTTGAACATTTTAGGTGAGCATGAAGCGTTGCTTGTCACACTGACTTGTTTCAATTAGATTTACAGTAAAAACCTTTTGGGATTTCCTTTCTTTCATCTACAGTACACAATATTTTATTTTCTTTTGTAGTTCTATCATGCCAACAAGTACCACTTATCTTGCACTTATTTTACTGATATTTAACCTCAGAACTCAAAGATGTCTAGCTCATGATTTCACATTTTCTGCAGTAGTTTTCTCTGTATTATCTCACTCACTTTGCTTGTGCAAATGGGAGTTAATTTGTAATATATGGTTCTAAATTTTGATGTCTTTTCTTAGGACTATAACGGTTATACAGTTTTTATTTCCCTGAATTGGCCCTGACCAGCCTTGTTTTCATTGCACACTGTAATGTATTCACAGCTAAAAAGCTGTCTTGATCATAGCGTGATAGTTGGCTCTGTTTGCACAGAGTGCCAAAACCAATTCCCAATGTTTGAATATTAATCCTGAAGTTGCTTTCATCAGGTTTAGGCTCTCTGACAGGTGTTTGATAGGACTCCACTGTAGGTTTAAACTGCCCATGTAAAAGGAAAAGTGACGTACACTGTGTCATAGATGGCATGCAACTGAGAGTATTATAGGTTTAACAACCTTTGTGTTGAAGATATTTAAGAAAAAACAAACCAATCAATACAAATGATAAAAACATGATTATTTATTCTTTATAAAGTAATCTGTATTGAAAAAATCCTGATGCAGCTGATGATGAAATGAAGACGTGAGTTCATACGAGGACAGTTTGATTCCAAAATATTGTACAGTGTCTGCAAGCAAAGTGAACATGATTTTATCCTTTAATGGGTAAAAATGTAATGTAGCTTCTACAGTTTCCCACAAAGAGCTTCAGCATTAAAGGTGTCAGCTTTTTTCTAAAGGGTCAGTATCTTATGTTGAACCCAAGAAAGTGAATTGTATATTAGGAGGAGTTGTCAGTTTCTCTCTGGCTTTTGATTTGTCATTATCTCATTTTGGAATGAAACAGTTTATTTTGGATGGAGTAAAATTGCAAAAGATGGCGTTAGATGGTGAAATATATGAAAATAAGCCAAAGGTGAGCTCACCTTAGCAAGGTCTGTCCATAAGGAAAGTCAGAAAAGGGAGAGAAATGAATACAAGCCACAAGCAGAGCAAAGGTTAGAATAACGAGGCATGCTGTTATTTGCAGGACTGATGGACTACAACTCAATTTCTCTTTTAAGACTTTTAGAGTAAAAGGAAGTAGTTAGTACAAAGAAATGTATAACTTTTTGAGTGTTCTTACCACAGAGTTTTCCGTCTTGATGGATTTGACATGCAAGTAGTCATCCACCCCTCTGGGGGAGCTGTTGTCTGACATCTTGTCCTCCCTCTGGATTCTGTCTATGGTACTCGCCTCGTTCTCGCCGTTCTCCCTGGGCGCCGGCGGCCTCGGCGGCAGGTCGCTGCGCTGCTTTTTGGTGACGTGGGCCTCTGGGCCGTGGACCGTCTTCACGTGCTTCCTGAGGGAGCTGGGGTCTGTGTAGCGCTTGGTACAGCCAGGGATCTTACATACATAGGGTTTCTACAGATAAAAACACACATACAGATACTGATTTAAGTTATGCTCATAAATACCATACAGAGAGTTTCCTGTGTCAATTTAAATGTATAGTTGTAGCTTTGTGAGCTACAAGTTGAAACATTACCAGCTTAAATTACAAAGGACGAACATGAGAAAATGATCTTTACGTTTTAAAGGATTTGAGCATTTCTGACTTGGTGGTAGTATTGAAGAGGATACTGTAGTAGACACAATGATCACTACTTTAAGCAAGTGAAGCGCATCAATGTTCATCTTAGTTATCGAACTTTCCTACAAACAAAAACTCACATATATCCTACTTTAATGGCTTTAAAACATCACCTCCTTGTGTTTTTTTTTTTTGTCCCTATTTTCAGCTCAAATGTGTCCGTTTATTGTGAAAGTATTGTTTACGTTTAACCGAGTTAGATTTGCTCTGCGTACAGTAGATGTCTGTAAAAATAAATCTGTGTGTGTGGTATGAGAGCCCTCAGTGAGTGTATTCACTCCCATTCTGCAGTGCCACTGATGGATAAGCAGCAAGGCTACTGAAACGCTTCCAGGTTTCATTTTCTATTCGGTGTCTGCAGGTGGTCCCACTCCACGGCGAGGAGGAGGAGGGGGTGGTGAGGAGCATGATTTGCCCTAATGCATTGTGGGCTGTCGTGCTCATTATGTCTACACCTCGTTATTTACTCACAAACGTCTGCAGACACACTAAAACAACCCACAAACGTAGGCATCCACACCTGCACGGACTGGAAACAAAACAGGGTGGGAATTATGTGCTGTCTGAAACAATCTGGACACAAAGGAAATTTGGGCCACAGATGAATGTAAAGTCCTGTCGCTCTATGCAGTGTTTCACATCAGTCAGCTTGTACAGATTTATGGAGAATGTATTATGGAGCGCTACAAGAAAGTCCGTGGTGAGTTGTGAACTTGGTGGTGAAACGTACCTCATTGGAGTGCGTCCGGTTCTGGTGCTTGGCTCGGTCCGAGGCGTTGGAGAAGGCTTTGTTGCATCCTTCGTGCTCACAGACGTACGGTTTCTCTCCCGTGTGCGAGCGCAGATGGGTTTTGAGGTTTTCGAGACGGGAGTAGGCCTTAGCGCAGCCCTCAAACTGAAAAGAAAGCAGGCAGACCTTTTTTTATCATAACTATCAGCATCTCAACCGTCAAAAAGTGACATGTTTAAAATCATGTAGAAAAGGGAACCTAAAATGAGATTATATAATTTTTGAGAGACAAAATAGCAAATGTTCTTACCGACTACCAGAAAAAAAAGATTACAATACCATTTTCTGACGATTTGTGGACAAAATAATCCATTAATCCAGAAAATAATCTGCAATCTTATTTTGTTTTTTTAATCTATGGATTTAAGATTATTCAGGTCATATTTGCCCCAGTGTTATTCATTAATTGACGTTTCTAAACTAGCTTTTGTTGACAATGCTGATCAATTGAATCATTTCAGTGAAGTACTCTTCAATTGTAATGTCAAAGTCTGCAGTCGTACGAGTATTTTAATTCTTCAAATTGATGTTTTTACAAACCAAACCAGTTGATGAAAGAATTGTTGTAAGATTAATGTATTTATTTTATATGCAATGAATAGAAAGAAGAAAGAAATCTTCTATCCTGCCATCCCAAGGGTGTGTGTGTATGTGTTTTACCTACATATATAAAACTAGATGCATGTGTGTGCAGAAACGTGCAGTGTTTAGAGAGTGCGAGTTGCCGCCCTCCGGAGGCCCATGGGGGCGCCAAGGCCATCCGTTACCTACCGTGCACTTGTGTGGTTTCTCCCCTGTGTGTCGGCGCATGTGAACCACCAGCATGTACTGAGCTTTGAAGGGCTTTTGCTCCCGCGAACAGTCCTCCCAGCGGCACACAAACTCCTTCTTCTCTCCGTGGATGTGGTCATTATTGATGTGCTGTGGGACACACACACACGCAGAGAAGTGAGAGGTTTTCTGGAGAGAGTTGTCCACTAAGAGGCTCTCATGTTGTTCCTGGCGAGGTTTTTCTGTAGAAATCCATCTCATCAGCATAAATCTCAAAGGGACGCTGCAGCAGAGGAAACTGTTAAAGTCTCACTAATTAGGGCCGCGTATATTCTTTATATCAGACCTGATGAAAGCAGGTTCCAGAGTGAAATACAAACATTCTCCCATAATGTACAAATCCCAGATTTGGCCGTAACGTTGGTTATATTTTCTTTATGTCTGCCAGTGCAGTATAAACATTTCTGATGCTATAGAAGCGTCTTTTTCTGATTATAGTTATAATAATAATTCTCTCTTTCTTGTTTCCTGAACTTATATACTATCCTTTGTCACTTTGTCACAACAAGTAAAGTTTTAAGGACTCAATTATAGACAAAGATGATAAGATTTTTCTTGAAGTATATTCAGGTTTCTTTTGAACAATCATTTTATCATGTCAGACATTTATAACTATGCGCTTTCTTTTCGAGAGTGAGATGTTTCGTGACTCATGTTTGTGTGTGGACTTGTTTATCTTAGCTTAGCATAAACTGGAAACGGGGGAAACTGTCCAAAGTTCAAAATCATACACCATCTCTCCTTTTCTTGGTGAAAAACAGCCAACTGTAGATACAATCTGTGAGCACAGGGACAATGCTTCCAGACCTGGAAACCTCTGACACTTTCTAGGGCTGCAACTAACGCTAATTTTAATTGTCAATTAATGTGTGGATTATTTTCTGGATTAATAGATTAGTTGTTTGGTCTGAAATGGTGATATATGTCGATCAGTGTTTTCCAAAAGCCCAAGAGGACGTCCTCAAATGTCTTGTTTTGTCCACAACTCAAAGATATTCAGTTTACTGTCACAGAGGAGAGAAGACACTAGAAAATATTCACATTTAACAAGCTGACAATGACTCAAACTTCTGCTCTTCATTTTGCATCACGTTGCAATGCACTGTTCTTCCAAATAAATCTTTCAGGGCTTCTGGTGATCTGTGAGATGTTGATGGAAAAAAGATTCCTTAAATGTTTATCCTAAATCTAAAGAGAAGCCTAGTGGAGCTCTGCCAAGGAGAGGAAAGGGAGTAATGGAGTTTATGTGAAATGTGGTCTTGATTTGGAGAAAACAATAGCACTGTAACAATACTGCTGGCAACTATCTTGACCACAGTCTCATTTGTTTACAGGAATCACTTCAAAGCATCAAAATGATTTTGACAATGAAACACTGATGTTTAAAGATGCCACACATAGCAGCTTTAAGAGCCAGTCTAAGTTCTCACCGAGGTGTCGGCGAGTTCCCTCACCCTCACTAATCCCCTCACCCCGCTCCGTCTTTTCTCTCTTTGCTTCACTGGAAGTGTGGAATGCTTAAGACCCTTTTAACCAAGACCCTGCTTGTTGTGATGGAGAGAAAAAATCTGACTCGGCCTCAAACAAATGGCTCTAAACGTGCATCTGCAAGAATTAAATGTAAACGGAGCATTAGTTTCCAGGTATCAAGTGTCTGCTCCGAGTTCAGTCTTGACTTTTAGAACAGTAGTTTGAGGACGTAGTCTTTACTCACTGTCCACTTACTAGAAAAAGCTATGAATCTCAACTTAAGGTTATCCTTGCATCGGAAAAGTTTACAATTCATTGGTGCTTGATTTTTGGTCTTCAAGTGGTGAGAATTAAGAGAGGCTGTCTAACAAAGAATATACAAAATAGGATCAGAAAGCTGTGATGCAGGTAATATTTTCCCAGTGCAGAGTTATGAAGCAACATATCTTAACATATCTTTATACAGTGCTCATGTTAATATACACTTTCTGTAAGATATGTAAACTGTGAGCTGTATCATGTAGGAAAAACTAAATAACGTATACCCCGTAATAAATAATAATAATAACATTTTTAGAGGGTCTTTGTTGTTGAGGAGTCAAAGACGAGCTTAGACAGGTTATCAGACACCTGAATAATGTTGCAAACCTGTTCACCTAAACCGTCTCGCTATTACATGCTGATGAACTCCAAAACTGACGAGCACTAGCATCCTGGCAAGCGTCTGGTTTGCGTCTCTTCTAGTGTCTGTGCAGTCATGAAATTTGAGCGGGAGACCGTCACGAGCAGCAGAATTTTGTTTGTTTTGTGGAAGGTTTTATCTGGTAGTGTGAGTTTGTATTTGTGTGTTTTAAGCAGTCGTAGACAGACAGACACTTACATGGACCAGCTGGTCCTGGGTGTCGTACTCCTTGCTGCAGCCCTCCCAGTGGCAGTTGGTTTCGTAGATGGCCTCGGGCTCCTGCTTACAATCGTCCCGATCCATGTCGTCCTTCAAGTCCAACAAGCTGCCGTGATGGTTCTGTGGAGAACCCAAACATTTTCTAAATATTCCAAAAAGGAATTGCATACACTTTTCTACTTCTAAGGGCGTGTTTGCACCAGGCACATGTGGAACAGTTTACAGCGGCTGTTAGGAGTCATATTCAACTGTTTGTTCATATGTTTTACCTGATATAACCAGACACAGAAAATTATAGATTGAAGTCCATCATGCACAACTGAAGTTAAAGAGGTTGGATAAGGTTTGTTTTGACAACGTCCACCACAAACACACACCCGTGACGTGTGTTTACAGCTCCTGGTTCCCTTGTAATTAGGCAGCGTGAACCTCTGCGTGTGTCTGTTTCAGAGCAAAGAAGACCATCACAGGTCTCAAAGTCACACTGCAGGTCAGGACACTTCTTTACACTTCTTGCTTAAACTACATATCTGCCCAAAAAAAGTAGGCTATTTGCTGCATTACTGCAAAACCTCAGAAGTGACTATAACTGAGGACACTCAAACCTGCCGCTAATCGTTTAACCTAATCCAATTCTTAACCCTCAAAAACCCTTTAGAAAATGAGGAGCAGAAGAAATGGCCTTACTTTGCTAAATTTTTTTCAAGAAATATTTCCCAAGTTTCCAAAATTATCCCTCACAACTGAAAAAAAAGTTTTTGCTTTCACAAAAATGTCTTCACATTTAAAGGTGTGTTTATCTTCCCAAATTTTGGGGAAACTTTCCAAAATATTCTGACTTTCTCGAAAATGTCCTCAGTCTACATTTATGTTATCCTGACTTTCCAAACGTCAACCCAACAGTCCAAAATGTCCTCAATCTCTAAAAAATATTCTCAATACCCTCAAGTTTTACAACTTTCTAAAAATGTCCTCACTTTTTAAAAACATACTCACTTCCTAAAAAAGTTCTAACTTTCTAATGATTTCCTTACTTTTCCATAAAGTCCATTTTACTGACAGAAAAATCCTCACGCTCAGTGTCTCAAACTGAAATTGTCTTCACAAAGAAAGATTTGTACGAGAGCACACATGCAGAAACTGACACACCGCTAGTCCCACCCGGCTTCCTGTACACCTCCACCAACACAAAGACACACACACACACACACACACACACACACACACACACACACAACGTGCTGACTGCAGCATGTTTGTCTCTGCCCCACTGGTGGCCCCAAGCATGTTTGTCCCATCATCAAGCCCAAACCTGCCTCGCTATCGGAGAGGAGCCGCAAATTTGTCAAAAGAAAGAGAAAAAGGCTCCTCAGATGACAATAAAGCCCGGCCAATATTTCATGAAAATGAAGTGCTCTGGCACAGTTTACAGTGGCCAGGGAGCGGGAGAGAGGAGCGGAGCAACGAATGGATGCAAAGCTCTTATCATGTGGAGTTTTTCTTTATCCCAGACGCCTTTTACAAGAGGGTCACGGGAGGCTGTGGCCCCCAGGGGCCACGAGTCACACCATGGATCAGGACGCAGGGAACGAGTAGTGAGAAGAGACAAAGAGGAGGTCATCACTTTTTAAAATGCCCCCACCTCATTATCCAAAAATGTCCTGACTTTACAAAACGGTTTGAATTATCAAAATATCATAATAATAATAAATATCTGTCCTTTCTCTAGACAATGTTTTTGACTTTCCAAAAAATGTCAAGAAATTTCCAAATATCACGCAAAGTTTCATATACAACCTGACTTTTGTCATAAACTGTACTTTCTTTGGACAATTTTTTGACTTTCCAACTCTTTTCAAATAATCCGACTTTCCAAAAATGTCTTGATATTTCAAGAAATGTCCACACAAAATTCCTAATCATAACTTTTCAAACATTTTTTGGGAAGTCCTCTCTTCCCAAATAATATCCCAACTTTCCAAAACACCCTGACTATCGAAAGACTGTCCTCACTTTTCCAAAATGTGTTGACTCTCCTAAAACGCCCCTGTCTTGAGAAACATGTCCAGAAAGTTCTTACTGATCTTGCGAAGTGTCTTCATGTTTTAAAACGTCCTCTTTCCAAATAAGTCCACAAAGTCCCCACTTTGAAAAATGTCCTCACTCTGAATGTTTCAGTCTTCATCAGCCAATTGCTACTAGTCTTATTTCTAACATGACAATCATTTCATTGTGTAAAGAAAAATAATAATTTAACGTCTAAAATTACGTACTAGACTTCCTTTAAAAAGTGACAGATATTTTTTTTTTTTTTTAAAGGATAAAATTATATAATAAATATGTTACGGTGAAGGTGTACCGTAGTTAAAGATCCAAACTGTCCTGCTGCACTAATGATGCTGCAAAAACTAAGAGTATAAAAAAATAAAACCGGATTTATTTGAATCTGTAATGTAGGTTAGGTTATTTATTTTCATACCGGTGAGCAAGGAGACATCGGCCTCAACCCCTCTGCTTCAGTCTTGACCTTTGACCTTTTGGTGATCATGGGGTCGACTGTGCTGCTGACGGCCAAGTCGTCACCATGGTTCTGAGGAGAGGAAACAAGAGTCAGTATCCAAATCTTTAAGAAAGTAAAGTTGAGCATAAAATAATCAGTATCTTCAATAAAATCACTCCAAATCAAACAGAAAAAGTCCAGTGATAATCTTAGTCTTCCAAATAACCAATAAGCCATTACTTGTCCTTCGTTTGTTGTTAATTGATTTAACTATTCCATGAAAATCAACAAGCAGAAACAGGTCCGATGATCTCCCCTTCCCCATGCACTTGTTGACCTTTCACAAACATTTCTGAATTCAGGCACAGATGACTCCACTAGCTGACAGAATCAGAGGTAAAAACCAAGTTGGGACTGTGTGGGTGGAAGGAAATGATGGGTCCCCCTCTTAAACGTTTACCTCTGAGGGGGCGCTGCACACACTGATTACACGTGCTGACACCGCACATCAAAATAGCAGTTTACTGTGATGATTCGGCTGACGTCAAAAAATGTGATGGAGAAACAAAGTTCCACTGTGAGAACAAACAGTTGCAGATAAATTCCAGCTTGGCTAAATAGTTGTTTCAATGAGAAATACCTGCAGACCAAAAAGGGGGAATTTCCTTCAGCCAAACTCCGCAGAGAAATGACGTGATTTAAAATGAGAGCGCTGATTCCTCCACACAAACCTCATTTATTTTAAACCTCTGAACCACATGAACATGAACCTGTAAATGCTCCAGAAACACAAAGATATCTTCCATTTCTGTCTTTATTTGAATCCTAAAAGGTTGTCTTGAGAAAGTTCAGGTTATTTATTTTTTATTTTTTTAATTCTTTTTTTTATTATTATGATTTACCAGGTCCATACATTACAGTCAATGATAATACCTATCATACTACTCATTAAGCCATCTGTACATGTACATTAATAGCCCCCAGAAAAGTATCACAGGCTCAGAAAAGTGAGCAAGGATCCATTAGGCATTCATACTGTATTATATACACACAACCATTTTTAAATATAATAAAATAAGAACAGGACCTGAACAAACAAACGTGTTGGGGTAAACCTCAATGACACATAAAGCCCTCTACAGAGGGAAAATAAAAGAAAACAAAAAGGACCACTTTAGACAAATGATGGTCGTATTGGTGTGACACACGTTATCCATCCTTTTCCATCTTTTCAAAAAAGTTCCCTGTTGCAGTCCCAAAGCAAAAGTAATCCTTTCCATCTTGAAAATATCGTAGATAATGTCAGTCCATTCAAGTTCAGGATATTTTAACCCGTTTCTAATATAAATCCACAATAGATACCTGTATCTTGACACGAGACAAGACAGGATTTGAGTACAAGATAATCTTAAAAAACGAAATGTCTTTGTACCTTAGACGGCAGTTCGCTGTTGTGGGCGGAGGCTGGCAGGGAGGAGAGGCCGAGGCCCGGCTGGCGGCTGGAGTAGGAAGGCGGAGGCTGGATGAGAGGTGGAGTGTGTCCGAAGGCGCTGAGCCCCCGCTGCTGCGAGAGGAGCTGCTGGTAGGCCATGGGGTTGATGGGATGAGGGAACGGGAAGGAGGGGCTGCAAGGGGCAAAAACATGATCGTCAGATTGACATATTTGTGACACACTGGGATTAGGTGAGAAAGCAAGGGGTAGGAAGCCACATGAGGAGGTAAAAAAAGGAAAGAGGGAAGAATGGAAGGTAGAAGAAAAGTAGAGAAAGAAAGAAGCTGCAGGAAGCAAATAGGGGTGTAAATATTGGGGGTGGCTGTGGCTCGGAGGTTAAGTGGTTGCCCCTCAATCACAAGGTTGGATCAGTCCCAGGCTCCTCCGGCCACATGTCAAAGTGTCCCTGAGCAAGACACTGAACCCCAAGTTGCTCCCCGGATGCTGTATGTATAGCTGTCCATGGCTCCTAATACTTAGGATGGGTAAAATGCACTAATAGAATTTCACTACATTGTACTGTGTGTATGGGATGATTAAGAATAAAGTTTGAGCCTTTTAATCTTAAATCAGTCTTTTAAAGATGAATATGAGACTAAATGACTGCTAAAGTCAGAGGATGTGTGGGAAAAAAACAACAAACGAGCACTGTGTTTGGGTCCCGTTGTCTCTTCAGGTGAGTTACCTGAGTCCTCCGACCGACAGGTGTCCGTAGGAGCTGCTGGCGGCCGAGCTGGAGCGCGAGTTGTTGATGTAGGCGACCAGCGAGTTGGGCGAGGTGCGGATCATGGTCTGGAGGTCGATGCTGGCGTCCGACAGCGGCGAGATGGACAGAGCCCTCTTCCTGCTCAGCCTGGGCGTCAGTCTGGGGCTGGAGAACCGCGACACTGTGGACACACAGGTGAGTCCGCTTTAATAGGAGACACAACTTATTTGGCTTTTTCTCTGCTGCTACAGTGCCAAATGTGGATTCATCCACCGCTGAAAATAGTCCCCAACCACTGCACTGTTTTCTCCTGTTTGTTTGATAAAAACAGGAAATGACTGTCTTTCTGTGAAAGTTCTCAGGTTAAAAGGTTAAAATACCTGCTGCACAAAGGTCTCCACAGATACCTGGTGTTAATATGACAGAGGTGATAAATGCTGCACATCCTCCATACTGTCCCCCTCCTCCCCGGTGAGACTCTAAATACTCTCAGTCTGAAGGAATCGTTCCTGAAGAGCCACTCATCGCCTCATCGTGTCACTTTACTTGCGTTATTTCAGGATCGAGGCGCCGAGCTCCAGCCGGTGTGATGGATGCCGCCACAGCCTCTCCGTGACACTCACACCCCACGGACACAGAACAACCCTATCAATAAGTGCCGGAGATTGATTCACAGCTAATACAGTAAACAGTCTGTTCATGGTGATGGAAACTGAGCCTGGCATAGGATATTATCGAGTCTCATGGAGGCACGATGGGGAACACACAGCAGCAGGAAACCCAGGAAAAGAAAAGAAAAGAAATGAGAAATTTTAACAGAACAGTCGAGAGAGCTTTAGTTTTTGGTCCATTTACAGAGAAGAATCAAAACATTTCTGTCTACATTTGAGTCCTAAAACTTAACTTTCTTTAAATAAATGAACAAGTGAAACCAGAAAAAGACACTTTGTGCAGATAACTGCACCATCATTATGCAGAATATAGATTAAGTGATTAATTAATATCCCAAAACATTGTGCATTGCAGTTTGTTTTACTTTAGCACAGACTTTCACTTGTTTTAAGACAATAAAAGTTTTAAGGACTCAAATACAGACAGAAAAGACTCCAGTTTAATTCTGAGGAAAACTAAGACTTCCACATTAAAAACTGTCCTTTAACTAGCATCCTTGCTGCTGATGTACTTTTGAGCAACACACTTCAGTCTTTGTTCCAAAAACTCGTCTGCATTAAAGCCAGTGGCGCTCTGACATCTGCCCACATATGGCGACCCCATTAAGATTCAGACATAACTAATCAATCTTCCCCACAATAATTCCCCGTAATTACTTCAGATAAACATCACACAGTCTGGGTTTGCACTTCATGATGTTAAATGAGGGCAATTTACAGAGAATTGATTTCAACTGCGGGGAAATGTATGCAGAGCGATCCGATCGATCTCCGCTCTAAAATGTAAATTCAGACAAGGACTTGAAATCTAAACAGAGAAGACTGCGCAGAACTTTCTGTTTGTTAGTGTTGTTGCACTGGATTTCTTTCTAATAAATACATCTATAAAATGTCCAAAAACTGTGATGATTGTTGATCAAAACTCAAAGATATAAAACGGACTCAATCAGCAGATTTGACAATCTGAATTTGGTATTTCTGCTTTGTGAAATTACAAATTTGTGCATCAAAATGTGTTTTGCCAATTAACCAATTAATGAATTAGCTCCACAAAAGCATTCAGGGACAGCTTCTGACCTACAAAGCCACTCTGAGTGATTTTCTTTATACTTGTTGATCAGTTATGCTAATGAGGCTCATTTTAGGTCAAACTATCTTTTAGGTCACTGAAAATGGATCTTTTGGAAATTTCAATTCAATTACCTTTATTTCAACTCATGAGACACTGAGGTTGCCCGCATTTACAGTGACGACGTACAAGAGAAAAAAAATAAACACAAAGTGAATAAAATGAAGTGAAATACTAAAAGAACAAGGAATTCAGCTTAAACTGTTATGTAATGAGATGTTTAAAATTCAGAAATTATAGTTGTAAACATACCAAGAGTAGGAAGAGCAGTCATTTTTAAATAGTTTTGCAGGGCATGAATTTGTAGCACTAAAAGAAAAGGCAGTCATTCCTAGGTTTGAGCGTGATCGAGGAACCTTAAGGAGAAGCAGCTCACTAGAACGAGCCTCTATTAGATAGGACAGCTGAAGGCAGGGAAGTGGGAGAGGGAGGGGGATGACATGCAGCAAATCCAGGCGAGCCACCAAGACGCCCCATGTCTTTTTTGACTCTTGACTTCAATGTGTTTTTGCATTTTCGTTTTAACTGAGCTTTTTAAACTAGTGTATGTGTGGATAGTATTATTTTTTTTTTTTAGAACGAAGGAGGGGAAAAAATACTTGTGTACATGTGGACTAGCTTTAGAGTCAATTGGTAATTCTTGATTCAGTTACAGCCCTAATAGGAATGTCTGTCAATGTGCTTTAGCGTCAGCTGCATTACTTTGTCTCGGATCTGTACATATCTGATGATACACTGGTTGTTTGGACCGATGCACTGATCGAATGGATTTACTTAATATATTAATGTCATAGTCTTCTTGCAGTTTATAGGCTATTTATATATAAATTGAATCTTTTGATGCATCCACTTAAGCACCTGTGGTTGTTGCATCAAAACCAGGACATGTTATCTCTGCTAGAAACATTTTGTGAGTTGCTGACTAGTTTACCTCAAATACTGACCATGTAGATCAAATAAAAAGTGGGGGTTATCCCTGTTTTCAAACTGTAAATGTGCCAAGAAATGTAGGACAGAGGAAAAAGACTGCTTGCTTGCTTAAAAACAAAAGCGGAGTGCAGGTTTCAAAATATTCTTTTTAAGGGTTTTATGAGGAAATGTGGACATTCAGCATTTTTGTTTATAAGAAAACTCCTCAGAGAACTTTCAAGAGAAGTACTAAGACATACAAAAGCTTTGTGCACCCAGTCATTCTCTGTAAACTCTGCCACCCTCAACATTATGACAACCTACCGGTCACTTTTAATACAAACAGTTTGGGAGCCAAACCACATCTGGCGTGCATCAAATTTCCCGTCACAGACTGTCCGTCGTATAGCTTCCGCGTCTCATCTTCCCGACCGATTAATTCTGCTTTGTTTGCTTTCCCTGCCGTCCTTAATGACGGGGGCTAAAAGGCTGTTTCTAACTATATCCTCGGGTACAAATCTCCAACATATGTTATCTGTTTAGAAATTGGCGCTCTGAGACTTGTGGAGGAGGGGAGACAACTTTTATCCTGGGACATATGGAATCTGAATGATGATATAACAAATCCACAGAAGAGAAAAACATCAGCGTTCGTTTCTCCAGGGATGTCTCAGCTCGGAAGGTTTATTACCAAAGACATTACTGTTTGGGGGGCTGGTGTCATGGGACGCTAATTTGGACATTTAAGCAGCTAAAGTTGAGATGTAGCTCAGGTTGACGGTGATGGTGGTGTTAGAGGGTGGAAGAGGGGGGCATGTGTAGAGGACCAGGTGTGTTTTTTTGTTAGCGGTGTTAGCGGCTGCTCAGATGAAGCAGCCGTATTCATCTCTGTTACTTCCTCTCATCTCTGGGGAGATGTGTTTATTAATGTGCCACTTCCCCTGATAAATGGACCAATGGAAAAGCCCGACTCGACTCGCTCGCCACCTCTCCTCCCCCCCAGCCGCCTCCTCCATTGTGATTTATATCAGCAGCCGCCAGTGTGAGTGTGTGTGGAGTGATTTGCAGAGTGAATTGTGTGTGTGTGTGTGTGTGTGTGTGTGTGTGTGTGTGTGTGTGTGTGTGTGTGTGTGTGTGTGTGTGTGTGTGTGTGTGTGTGTGTGTGTGCGCTGCAGCCCCCGAGGCTCTCGGTGCCACTGTGGTCCGTATGTAACTGAACTGTTTGAAACCAGAAGGTTGCAGGTTCAAACGTTGCCACAGCTGCTGGGAAACATTTGGGGAAATGCTCTGTCCTCCTTCAATGAGGAGCTCTTGAGCAAGGTGCGTTTTAAAGGGCCACACCAGAGTTTTTTTGGGTTGTGCATGCAGTCATAATTACTTTGCGTGACTGACAACCTTTTCCCCAAGCAACACAAGAATAATAAGTTGCAAAGAAAGCAGGAGTGCTTTAGAAATGGCATGAAAACATTGTATTTATTTCTAAGGGAAACTTTTCCTGCAACTAAAAGAATGATAAATTAAAATAGTTACTTGTAGCTGTGTTTTGGTGTGCAAATAAAAAAGAACTTTAAGGACTTAATTTACAGTAAAAGTAGTCTGGCTCAACATTTTCAGGATAAAACCTGACGCCCAGCACCAGTCTCGCTTTCCGTTCTGTGTGTGTCAAAATCCCTTCGCTTCAGCAAACAACAACAAACTTTAGAGAAAATTTGGATCATGCAACAAGGCAGCCCTGCTTGAATCTTTCGGTGAATGATTGTAAAAATGTACAAAGAATATGTTAATGGCTTTTAGTCTCTAACTGGAACCTTATGGGACTGATGGGTAGGATTGCTGTGCACAAAATACAGCTGTTCCCAGAGTTAAAACGTGGTCAGGTTAGAGGTAACCCTTCTTGTGTATTTTACTGTTCTAGCCTTTGGACTGTACTTGATGCACAATGATAAACTGACAAAAAAGTGAAAGGGAACGAAACCAGTGGCTTCGTTTTAACGTTCTGCATCACACTTGGTAACTGGTCGATAGCAGTAATATATAGCTTTACTTCCTTCCTCTTCTCTGGATGTGTAGAGGAGTTAAATGTTCTCAGCTTGTGCACTTGGCAGGTAAAGTAAAGTTTTTTCTCACAGCCACATCCAGCAGCTTCAGTGAATAACTTAACAATGACATTTTGGCGAGACAGAGCCAAGCGTGCTTTGCGTTTGTCTTGGCCTCAGCGCCTGCACAGTGTTGGGGACGGCTGGAAACTCAGTTATGACAGCTTCAGTGAGCCCGGGCTGGACGGCCTCACGCTGCTGGCAGCCTGCAGCAAAAGTTTGGCCCCAGACACCACAACACAGCGAGCTCATTCACAACCCTGCGCTCTGTCTGCTCAACCTGCAGGGATAACTTTAACCCAGGCTGGCCGCTTGTTCAACCGCTGAGCTCTGCGGTCAATTTTTTCTCTGACTCTTAATGGTTGGTGCGTTTTCTCAATTCAGTTTGATTTTTGGAACATGAAGTAGTTTTTTACCTTCCTAAGAGAGCTGAAAGATTCTGACTTTTTTGCTTCTGACTTTAAAAAGTTACTAAGGACTTTAGTTTGTCTGAGGATAGAGCTATTCAATTAATCGCCAACTATTTTTTCGATTAATCGGTTTGAGTCATTTTCTATGAAAAAAAAGGCAAACTTCTCTGATGTCAGCTTGTTAAATGTGAATATTTTCTAGTTTCTTCTCTCCTCTGTGACAGTAAACTGAATATCTTTGAGTTGTGGACCAAACAAGACAATTTGAGGACATCATATTTGTTCTTTCTTTCGGAAACACTGATCACCATTTTTCACCATTTTCTGACATTTTAGAAACCAAACAACCAGCCTCATCTGAGGACTTAGTTTCAGTTAAGAAGAAGAGTGCAGTTTGTGGAGATATTGGATTTAAATGCTAGTTTTTCCTTTTATTTACTTTGTGTGCACTTAAAGCAAAGGGCACCTATAGATGTTCCAAAGTAACAGGAAGTGTCACTTCACTGGCAGAGCACAGAGAGCAGACATTAGTGCAGCTGGCACGTAGCATCACTCAGACTCTCTGGTGTTCATCATCAGGAGTTCCCTTCCACTATCAGTCTCCCTCTCAGACATGGCTACCCTTTTAAGGTGCAGTAGCGAAGCGCCGGATCAAAGTAGGCATTTATTACGTTATTATTTAAGTATACCTGCTGTAACCGAATGTGCCCAGCAATGGCGTACACTGGAAAT
The DNA here is from genome assembly GCF_004354835.1 of Perca flavescens. Classification (NCBI taxonomy): domain Eukaryota; kingdom Metazoa; phylum Chordata; class Actinopteri; order Perciformes; family Percidae; genus Perca; species Perca flavescens. Next base: position 3,126,233 of record NC_041354.1, on the reverse strand, counting down.
GTCACAGCGGCACAATGAGTACTGGGTGTTTATGTAAAAGTGCTGGCTCAGGGTCGGCAGGGAGAAATATTGTGAGGCTGATACCTGAAGGCCGTTTGAAGTTGTCTGACATGAAAAATGTATACAAGCCTTATTTATTCATAGGCCTCTCCTGTGATCTTTGTTTCATCATCCACCTGGACTCGACGCCCTGATAGGAATTTCATTCTCCGTAATCAATGTCAAAGCAACCCATTGAGCGTGGTACACGCAGCTACTGTATGTTAGCGTCCTTTACTGATGCATATGCAGGACAAACTTACTACTTATTTCTGCGTTTTGTCTTGTCTATTTCTGCAGTGATGTTATCTTCAGTATCTCGGGCTCTCGTGCAGAAAGAGTTGATAAAAGTGTCCATGTTTGTGGCAGGAAAATTTACACAGAATTTGGACAATCTCTTTTTATAAATTACAACACTTAAAAAGCAGTCTTTGAAGTTTTTCTGGACTGGAACGCCTGCAAAATGTCACTGAAAGAGAGCAAAGCAAATAATGAAAAAACCCAAAGCTGATGCTCACTTTCAGTCACTTTAACTTTTCTCTGAATGTAAAGTTTTAACCATTAGTTGAGTGATTGATTAGTCAATTGGCAGAAAATTTATCTGCAACAATTTCTTTTTCAGGCAAATATTTTTCACTATATTTGTTGCTTCTCAAATCTTCAGATTTGCCAGACAAAATAAGCAATAAGAAGATATCAAATTGTCATTTGAGTAAACATAATAAACATTTTTATTACATTTTCTGGTGTTTTATAGACTTTAGACGATTTACTGATCAATCAAGGAAATAATCAGTTAATTAAACAATAAGGAAAATGCTTGTTAGTTGCAGTCTAGAGTTGTTTTGGAAGCCAGAGATAAAGTAAAGAAAATGCAATCAGTAAATGTGCTAAACTAGGAGCTGAAAGAGGCTAAAAATCTCTGACAGCTGAGTTTGTTCTCAGAGTTACTCACCGTCGATGGGGGTGATGTAGTCGGACAGGTGGGCCCCGGCGGCGGCCCCTGCCCCCTGCATGAGCAGCTCTCCGTAGGGGCTCCGGTGGCTGGCCATGAGGTGGTAATACTCTGCCGGGCTCGCACCGGGAGGAGGAGGGAGCCCAAACAGCCCACGTTCCTTTAAATGCTCATGGGCCACTGTGGACGGGGGGAGAGGGGGGAGACGGTTGGTGAGTTAGGAAGGATCTTTTCGTTTCAAAATCCATGTTACAAAGTGCGTCACAAAACAGCAAAATAAAACAGACCAGCCATAAAAATATTGGTTCTTTTAAAAGAAAAAAGATTTGGTGTATAAAAACCTCTACGACGTAGGTAAGAACAGAAAAAGCACTTTTTAAAAAGAAATAAAAGACAGTTCAAAGGAGGTTCACGCTCAAATAATATCAGGAAATGTTCTTCAATAAAAGGATCTTTTAAGAAGCATGCAGGGAAAGAGTTAATAACTAAAGGGGGGGAGTAAGAAAGGGGTGAATTCCTGGTCTGTCGCGCCTCATTCTGAGGAGATCCATGAATGGGCCGAGGGGCCAGCAGGGCGGGGTCACTGATGTGCAACGGCCCGTGTAGGTGCTCCCACCCCACCCCCACCTCCAGGCCTCAGTGTCTCCGCAGACTCATGAGCAAAATATCTCTTTACTAAAGACGCTGCAGGATCAATGTGAGCTCTGTGTTTCCTTGAAATGTGTTCAATTTACCTGGCTGTTCACATCTGCACCCAGTAAAGCGCTTTTAAAAGTGTCAGAGCCAATAAGAGTTTGATGTGAATTAGTTTTACGCCTCCAGAATCACTTCCCCTCTCTTCTGCGTCCGCTCCTTGGTCTGCAAACCAAACGTTACCTCCTGCCCTCGTCCCCTAAGTGTTGTCTTTCAGACGACATTAAGTCTCTGGACCTAACAGAGAGCAGACGCTGGGCTCGTGCTGACTTCATAGCTGAAGTAGCTGCCCTTACAGGATCACATTTCCACCTTTTAGAAACTTCTGGATGATGAGGACAGAGGTAGAAAAAGGCCACAGCGTTTTTCATAATCAAATTCAACTCTGTGGGGACGACCGTGACGGAGAGCTGAAAAAGCACCAAGCTCAGATGAAAAAAAAAAAAGTATCAAACACTAATTCCAAAACCACAACTCCAGGTGATGACAGCATGTTAAACTAACTTCCATGTCAGATGTTGTGGATGGTTTGTGGGGAAAAGGTCACCTGGAACACATAAAAGCCTCCATCTCCAAACCCAAGGCCTCGTCTTTCAACCATCTATTTGCATTCCCTCCACCGCAAATAGGCTCCCCGTCCTTTTTTCTCTCTCGCACGGCTTTATCGCGGCCAGATCTCAGGCGTGGCCGCTTATTTAAGTTTAAAAGCATTGCCACATTACCACTGACAGACTGTAAAAGAAGATTTATATCACGTCCCGCCACCACGCTCCAATCTGTTATTGTAATTCAGCGCTGAGGAAAGAGTTGTCATCGCTGCCTGGTGAATTTGTGCAGGGGTGGGGGGGGGGGGTGGGTGCATAAGTATTTGCCATCACTGACTTTCTATATGTATTAAAGCACCTGGGAGCGCAGGTCAAGGTTTCCCCCACTGCTCAGTACCAGGTTTCCTGCTAAAAAATACACCTTTTCCAATAATGTATTCACACTGCTTTAGGTTTATTCTAAAATTATTATAGACAGATACAGTGAAAAGTATGAGGTCCTGCTTTGATTAAACTGAAAACATTAACTTAGAAATGATCAGATGTGAAATTCAGATGGTTTTCGAGCTGAATGGTCAACTCCAGTGACTGAAAAATAAAGTGTGAACTTACAGTCGGCAGGGCTGAGTCCTCTGGCTGCCGAGATCATGGAGAGGGTGGGGCTGCCGTGCACAGAGCGCAAGTAGTGCTCCATGTGGGGGTTGACATACGGGTGAGGTGGGCTGAAGGGGGAATCGCCGGTAGCCACGGCGGCAGGTGAAAGGCGGATCAGTGAGATATCGGAGAGGATGGGGCTGCCGGCAAAACCTGCAGAGCTGTACGAGAGGAGAGAAAGGAAACGTGACTGAGTTTGATCATGTTTAGCAGCCAGGACACAGAACATCAATCTTTAAAAACACAGAAATATAGTTTCAATAGTGCATTTGTTGGGGACTATTTTCAGCAGCGGATTAATCCACATCTGGTGCTCTACTGAGTATTTGTGGCAGCGGCACGGTGTATGTGTCACCCAGTGCAACAGTGTATCAGGTATGTAGTGTATCAAAACATATATCAGGCTGTGATAACAGACTTTAGATCTCCACTTCAACTGCTGTGTCATCAGCACTCTCCAGAAATCCTGCACAACTGAGCCACCACCTCGGTGTGTACACAGACAGCGCTGAGAGTGAGATCACGTCTAACGCGCTTCCTCTGTCGAGCTTTTGATGTAAGAGAATCAGAGGAAGGGGTGAGATCGGGGTCACGGAGACGAGGGGGAAGCAAAACGCCTCTCGAGGTGACGCTTGTACCCACGGGGCGTTTGTCGGTGTCGTTTATCGTGTTAGCTCACTGGGAGAAAACAATCCTCCAGCGTGATATCTGTAAGACGAGCCTGATGAAAGAACGTAAAGCTGACACCTTTTTTTTTTTTTTATTTTTGGGCATCTTTAGGCCTTTATTGACAGGACAGCTGAAGTAAATGAAAGAGGAGAGAGATGAGGGAATAACATGCAGCAAAGGGCCGCAGGTTGGAGTCGAACCCTGGCCCGCTGCGCCAAGAAGTAAACCTCTATATATGGGCGCCCACTCTACCAACTGAGCTATCCGGGCACCCAAGCTGTCACCTTTTTAAAAGCTGCGTCACTTTCTTTCCGTCTGTCTTTAAAAGAGGGATATTTAATCAGGTTTATTTAGTTTAAAAATGGGCACGTTTGCAGATGGGTTTAAGATATTTAGGTTTGGTTTACTGACGGTATTCCCACATCTACGTGTAGAGTCTGAAACACAGTGAGTTAAAGAGAAGTTTCAGCCCTTATATCTCCAGATCTGTGTCTACTACCTGGCTACTTCATGAAAAATACACATTCTCCATCATCCAACAAAGGCTTCATCACCTCGCAGGCAGATATTTGGATTGCATCACGAGTGAGGCAACGTTTTTCACTCTCAGAAGAAGAAGATAAAGTTCTGATTTTGCACCCAAAAACACAATCATCCCCACAGTGTGTGTGAAATATTAATGCTCTCCTCATGTATCCGCCTGCAGGTGAGCTCTGTCTGCCTTTGAATCTTTGTTTACTGTGATAACAAGCTCCTCCAACAATCACAGTCTGAAGCGTATAAATATTTCCGTCTTCACGTGCTGCTCTGATCAGATATTCAGAAAGTGTCTGGTTGCGGGCGAGTTTTCTGTGCGAACACAATGCTCGGCCTGTGGAGCGTATCCTGGTCCGGCGCCGGGCAGCAGGCTGAGGCGAGAGAGAGGGTGGGGGGTTTTTTTTTTTTTTTTTTTTAAGATTTGGTTTTGGGGGCTGTGGGAGAGAGATGGGGAATGACACGCAGCAAGGGACCACAGGTCGGACTCAAACCCGGTCTAATGCAAAGGACTCAGCCTACATGGGGTGCACGCTCCCTGGGTGAGCTAGAGGTCGCCCCATGGGGGTTGATTTCTGTCTGTCCTAGACGCTTGTTAGCATTGTGTTTACTGTTTTACTGTGGAGGAGGATTGGCACGTTGTTATAGTTAAGTAACTTTTCCCCCATATTAGAATATTACTTGTTCAACGTTCATTGTGTGCTTAATGCTGCATTTAGGGCTGCAAAGAACTATAATTTTCATAGTCGATTAATCTGTGGATTATTTTCTAGATGAATGGATTAGTTGTTTGGTCTCTAAAATGTCAGAAAATGGTGATAAATCTGGATCAGTGTCCACAACTCAAAGATATTCAGTTTCCTGTCACAGAGGAGAGAAGAAACATATTCACATTTAACAAGCTGGAATCAGAACATTTCTTTCTCTTTTTTTCTTAAATAAATTACTCACACTGATTAATTGATTATCAAAGTAGTTGGCAGCTCTAGTTTAAACTAAGGTGAGACGTCTTCTCTTCTCTCTCTTGAGCTGACCAATAGAATAATAATAATAATAATAATAATAATAATATGAGTCTTGAACCAGAGCCTTCTGTATTTGGCTCAAGTAGCTTGTGAAAGATAAGATGTGCCAGATGCAAATGTAATTAATGTTGCATATCTTTTGCTGCGATGTAGATATAAGTATCAGATCAGACCTGTGACTCTGCAGCTGAGCAGAGCTTTCAGCCTCTTTTAGCTCCTAGTTTTGTTTAACTGCACCTTTACAATGTTGTTCAGTCTCTGTGTTTTAGCAGCAGCAGCTCTGATGAAGCCACTGTTCTCTACCTACTCTTCTGGCTTCAGTGAATCACAGCAGAGCCTCATATGGAACGTCTCAAACACGTATTCACTGGTGTAAAGCTTTAAAGGAAGTCGACAGCAGACATTACCTTATTTTCGTTTGTTTTTAATGGCACAGACTTTATATTATATAATAACATTAATAAGGTGTGGGACTCATTAAAACGCTCAGTCACAAGAATATAGAAATGTAGATCTTTGCTGTTGGTTGTCGAGAGTTCAGCGTTAGATTTTGAGTAACTTTATTGTGATGCTGTAAATATTAAGCACTGTTTATGAAGTGAAAATCTTGGCAAACACCAAGTCTTTGCTTTCAGAAGATGAAAAAGTTTGGCATTTGTGTGATATTGCTCTGCTATATATAGGTCTGAAAGTACTAATTGATCCTTCATGTTTTTTTTTATTTTGTTACGTTCGTAGGCCGAGATGGCATCTTCTGCTTCTGCTTATTTTATCTGAACAAAGTGAAACAGTTTTCTAATGATCTAAAACAGAGAAAAGCTGCAAATCCTCACAATGGAGCTCTTTAAACTTTTGCATTTTAAGTGATAAATTACTTTAAATTATTAATCGTTCAGTTAAAGTTAGCTGTGAGGAACATGGAAGTGTGTTACTAGGTTTGCATAGCATTCCTCTACATGCATCTAAAGTGTGTTTCTGTCTGGTTTAAGCTGCTGTACGAGCATTTTTGTGTGTGTGTGTGTGTGTGTGTGTGTGTGTGTGTGTGTGTGTGTGTGTGTGTGTGTGTGTGTGTTTCTCTGTGACACCAGAGATGAATTACAGTGACAGTGAGTCTCGTCTCCGGTGTCGGGCTCAGGGAGCGCTCTGATTTAGATAAATCACGCCGTCCAGCATGCGGCTGAATCCACTGTAGGTTTATGAGTCTGCTGCTGCTGCGACGTGAAGCGGACGCCTCAAACTTAACAGGCAACAACCCCCCCCATCCCACTCAACCTGGATCCCCCGAACTCCTTCCTTCTCATGCAGAGGGAGAAATGACCTACATACAAACAAACAGATTAGGGTGCTGCAAATCATGGCCTCCTTAAGAAGTCATTTCATCATCTCATCCTGCACTTTGTTCTGTCCTCAAAACTGGATGGAGAGATTTCATTTTCTTCCATTTCTTTATATGCATTTGTGCAAAACGTTTCATCTGAAAAACTTTGCAAACTTGTTTCTTTGATTCTTTGCCAAAATATGGTAGCATGAAGTCCAGACGCAGGGATGATTGTGTTGAAAATAAAGTATGAAGAGCAGAGAGAGTTTCACACGTCAGGATGACTTCAAGTTTCTGAAATCAAGAGCACTCCAGGAGCTACATAGCTCCAGGTTTAATGTGCATTAACTGATCTGTGGTAGTTTAATTGAACATGTATCTGGGCATACGCAGCACAAAAGCATAGGCTGTTTTTGGCGCCATTGCTTCCAACTGCTCTCTTCTATTTCCGGGTCAAAACCCACTGCAGCGGAGTGGGGAGGGGCAGTAATAACCTACGAAGCATGCATAGACGCATAACCCGAACTGACCCAGGTTAAGGTCTATTCTGAATTTTAAATCCATGGAATTTTTATATTTGAAAACTTCCCTCAAGCCAAGAAAAGCGCCTTAAAAACCTGTGCTGTAAAGTCTCTGGGCCAGCGGGAGAAACACAACTGCAGATTCAGCGTAAACCTGAAAGTAAACCTGAAAGCTTAGAAACTTTTTTGGCGTGGACATGAACTGAATGGGTTTATATAGTGCTTTTCTAGTAACGACTTAACGACTACTCAAAGTGCTTTTACATAATACAGGAACCATTCACACACATTCATACACTGTGGCCGAGGCTGCCATACAAGGTGCCACCTGCTCATCAGATAAACATTCACACACATTTACACTCCAATGGAGCAGCATCGGGGGCAACTCGGGGTTCAGTATCTTGCCCAAAGACATTTCGACATGGGACTGCAGGGCCAGGGATGGAACCACCAACCTTCCGATCGGCAGGCGAGCCACAGCCGCCCCAGTCAATGTAATACACCCTCGGTTACTGAAGGAGTTATCTAGGTCTGTTAACCCAGTATGAGAACACTGATTTTATCTGTGGTTTACTTGGCGTTTGAGAAACAGCTGTATTGCTTTAACCCAAATATAAATAGGTTTTTAAACTGCATGTAAAGTGTGTATGTGTGCCTGTGGGGAGCTGCAGGTTTGGTCCACTCTTAGCTGTGTTTGTAAAGTTTCAGGCCCTTAACATCTTAGCTTCTTACATGTTGGGAGTTTCCAGTCTCGCTCCGTCCACAGAGACGCCTTCACAGAGGAGGAAGTGTTTCCCCCTGCGCTCTTCTGTCGCCAACGAATGACAGTGAGGCCAGGGAAGAAACCCCTCCTCAGTATCCGGTGAAAGAAGAAAAAAAGAGGTTTCCCTATGGCAGCTTTTTATGACAGGCATGACAAAATAACCAGCCCTCTCATTACGGTATATGCAAACAATGATAAAGGGGCCGGTGCAGAGATGTCATGTTAGACAATCAAGGAGGGGACCTCTGACACGCTGCCACGAGCGGATAATAAAGTGCCGCACCAGGCGACAAATGACACCGCACTTAATTTGCTGCGCAATGTTCCTGTAATTAGGTGAATTTGGCACAGGCAGGGGGGAGCGACAGCTAGATCAAGGTCTTGATGAATTAGGGGTCCACTGTCAAGATCAAATCACATTAATCAAGGTGGCCGAGTCCGCGGACAGCCTCCCCTCCTCTCCCCCGCCCGCCCCTCTTCCAGCCAGGCGTGATGAATAGCCCTGCTTCCGCAAGGCGCGAAGTATGCATCACCATCAAATCTGGGAATCTAAATGTAAGAGCACTATTTGGAGAATTCTATTGACTTTTTTTTGTCCCGGCGCCAGTTTTTCTTTTGTGATAAAGTAACTTTGAACTCGTGCAGGAGCCTCGATGTGTCAAAGTGTGCCACAGACTCAGATCCTCTCACATGTGTTCTTTAACAAGCTGCTCAGTTTACGTTTGTTAATAAAAAATCTTTGCATTCGTTTACACTCTTAACATCACTGTTCTAAAATCATCAATTAAAAAACGCATGTCTAACAACAATTCAAATAACTTGCAGCTCTGTTCTGAACATATAGATTTAAATCAACCGGACACAGTTTCATATCTCTGATTTTGAAGCTGAATGCTCCCTAATGCACTTTTCAAATGAGTCTTTACTTCGAGCTGCATTATCCTGCAACAAAAAAGAAACTATGACCAAAATAGGACAGATTTTGTCTGAGCACAGCTACAGAATTAAACCTTTTGACCGTTTCCAACATGTTTTCACAGTCTCTTCAAGTTAATTTTTTTCATTAAAAGCAAGAACAAACGTGATCTAATGTTTCCTGATACAAATAACAGATGTGTGAAGTTGAATTGTGTTCAGTGCTGTGTATAACACAAGCTGAATATCCCTCAGGAAAATAAATGGGATCTCTTATTGAAGCCAGACTCACCACCACCGCTGCTGCTGTGACCTCTATACTCTGGGAGTTTAATTATGGCGCTAGCTCGGGGCAACGCGGCCTGCACCACACAGATTAGCTCCACAACAAGCCATTAATGAATATAAAGAGGTGCTGGAGTCAGGTTGGCTGTATTATGTCATCAGTGATGGATCCGGCCTTGCCGATCGCCGCTAATGGAGCGAGCAGATTGATACGAGCCAACTGGCAGAGATTTATGTCTCTTTTACTTTTTTATTATCCAGCAACAGAAGTGGAACATAACTAAGTACAGTACACTTATACTGTACTTAGCTTTATATCCTCTTTCCTTTTAGGAGGAAATATAACATGTTTACTCCTCTCTGGTTATTTGACCGCTGGAATTACAACTTTGTAGAATAAGATTTTACAAACAAAACACATATGATCCATTTATGAAATATGATGCATTGTTATAGATTAAACCAGTGGCTTCCAACCTTTTTGGCTTAAGAACCCTTAATATAAAGTAGTGTCTTCTTACAACCCCTTGTTCCACACCAAGCTGGATTTCTAAATGAAACTCCCCCATGGCAGCAAATGAGCCATAAGTTTTTTTTTGATACTGTGATTATTTAACAGTTGGCTGAGGACGGGTGATTATTTGGTAGCCTGGCAAGAATGAAAAATAAACCCGCTACTTGCATTGCTCTGTCTGATGGGGGCATCTTCAACAAAAAAGGCAGTGTGGTGCGCCTCGCATTTTTCAACCAAAAATGTGTAAAAGAAATCCAGAATTTGCGGCCGGGTTGGTTCAGTGGTAGAGCAGGCGCACATGTACTGAGAGGTTTATGCCTCGACGCAGAGGTCCAGGGTTTGAATCTGACCTGTGACAATTTCCTGCATGTCTTCCCCCTTTCTCACCTAGCTGTCCTGTCCATTAAAGGCGGAAAAGCCCAAAAAACTAAATCTTAAAAAAATTTAAAATCCAGAATTTGAAAATAAAGCTCCAAAAATTTTATAATCTAGGACAGTCCTATAATATATGCACCACGGAGGTAAACGCTGCACCTTTACCTTCAACAAGGTTCCAAGGAAATGTTGGGAGAAACCTGATTCTCTTAATACTGTTGCAATTACTTCCCATTCTTAGATTCCAGCTGGTAAACTGCCTTGCTTAGTGGCTCAGGGCACCTCAGCTATTCAGAGAGAGACGATCTTTTTACTTTTCTAACTGAGTCTGGATCTTAGTAAGCAAACTTCAGACTTCTTAAAGGATCAGACTGTTTTCATCCCCAGACGTTTGGAGCCCAAACAGTAAAGCTTGCCCACATAATCAAACTGTACGGAAACAAGAGGCTGCAGAGGGGAAATTCAGAACCAGCATTGATTATTCACTTTGGAAGTCAACATGTTGTCATCTGCTTTTGATATTGAAGTTGGCGAACGCTCAGCTCTCATCAGCGCCTGCAAACATACACTTGAATCCTCCAGAGTTAAGAAAGAAAAACAAGCTCTGTGCTGTTCAGTAGTAACTGAAAAGGAAATACAGATTTGCATCAAAAAGATCTGACGGCTTTAACTTGAACCTGTGTCTTCAGAATCGGACTTGTGACGTGTTGAAGTCCCTTTAGAAAATATATACCCAGAAGAAGAAAAAAAGGCCACTTACCCGTGCATGGCGTGCAGCGCATGAGGCTCGTAGTGGTATCGTCCTTCGTGATGGCGCATGTCAATCGGGATCGGTGTGTGGAAGGTGGGGAAGATGTGGTGCGGGGCTGCAAGAACAGAAACGCAAAGAAGCGAGTTAGATGAGGAAGAGAGAGAGAGAGAAGAAGAGAGAGAGAGAGGGGAAGAGAGAGAGGGAGAGAGAGAGAGGAGGCTTCAAAAACAAATTCAAAGGCAAAAGGGCTACAATAAAGCAACATGAATTTCATAGCAGGCTGAGCACTTTCGTGTAAAATATTGGCACTATCATACAAGAGAAGTGGAATAAATAAATAATCAAAGTCGTCCTAAGAAATCCTACATCTTGAACATAAAAGATATCCAACCGGGCTTTGACAAAGACCTGCAGCTAGAGGGTCTTTGAACTAGACGGGATGATGGACTGTGTGGAGGGAAGCTGCAGCCCCGACTCAAACCGGGACTGACAGCTCTGGGAAAAGCTTTCTACTGCTTATGTTCTTCCTTTACAAACTGTGTGAGTCTTCTCCGGGGCTGCAAACAGACCAACACTGGATATATATACACACACACACACACACACACACACACACACACTCCTGGGTCAACTGTCAACATGACGGCCACTGTAAACTATTTTCGTGTCTGTTTTTTTTTTTATTCTTTTAGTTGTTTCCTGGATTTAATTATTAATTATAAAGTGACCGTCTTGGTTTTGCTTTGTGTTTCCAGGGTTGGAGAGAATAGAGGCATCGTTCTGGACCTTCTGCGCTTCCAGGTGAGGAAATCATGGCTCCTCACAAGAGCAGGACAAGTTAAAGTATTTCAGGAGACGCAGAGAGCTAGGTAGATTAATAAAATGTTCAAAAAAGAAGCAGCAGCAGCTGAGTTTTAGTGCTTAGTTTTGCTCAAGCTCCAATAACAGTGGATCCTACATTCCCCATAATGCAACTTGATTGGATCTTTTTATTAGATGCTTCTTGCCTTGTAAGTGGCCACATCTTTCAAACTCTACACCTCCAGTTCAACGTCATCACGTCATCAGGGTTATTTTGTCACACGACTATTTTATTGGTACTTTAGTTTATAAAATGTCCAAGTGAATGACGTCACACCTTCAAATGTCTTGTTTTGTCAAATATATCCACTTAACTGTAATATAAAACAAAGGAAAGCAGCAACTCCACACATTGGAGATGCTGGAATGAAAGAACGTATGATGACAGAAATGACTTAAAAGGGATAGTCTGATGTACGAGCTAATTCTCCACAGTCAGTCATAGTCAGATTTTAGACACCTAAAAACATCTATATCAGTTTAAGTGGATGCTATATTTAGAATATTTTCAGCACTTTCCCTTGCTGTCAGACAGCCCTTTTAGTATGGGGAACTGAAGCCGTTATCTCAGTTCTCTTCAAACCTTCCAGACTCCTTTGACAAAAACAGTAATATTACCTCGCAGAACACGGGAGTTGCTGCTCTAACGCTGCCTCCATCTTTTAGTTCGGCTCTCCCCTACATGATGGTACGTCAGCAAAACAAAAAGTACCTTGCACATATGACATTAATAGCTCTTTTTCTCCTCACAAATAAGTTGGACTTTTCTGTGAGATCAGGCTGAATCTATAAAATCTAAAATATGGACATAATCCAAGACATGTCATTACTTATTTGGCTGCAACGTGAAATTATTTTGTCCACTGGCTTGAGGGCAAACCTGCAGGTTCTACGTTAAAGGTACATTTCTGTTTCCAATTTAAGCCATCTACGTTTAATAGTCATCCTGCATCCTTTTAATGGCCCTTTGGATTTTTCATTAAAAGCCTGTTTTCCTTTTGTGGTTTCTTCTTAGATCTGGGAAGTTTACCCAAAACATTAGAACTAATTAGCTGTTGTGATAACATGTTGTGCCTTTATTTTACCGCCATATAAATGAAGCCTTTTGGGCTCTTTAACCCACTTTATGGAGTTATGTTTCTTGTTAACATTTTTCTCAGGTTTTTATTTTGTAAAAGCTCCATGAGGGCATTGCCTAACTCTCTCTCTCTCTCTCTCTCTCTCTCTCTCTCTCTCTCTCTCTCTCTCTCTCTCTCTCTCTCTCTCTCTCTACATTTCCCTCATCATCTCCTCCTCCCCTCGCTCTTTGTGCAGTTTTCCCATCTTGTTAATTGCAACCTGGTGTGTCTCGTCTGTGAGCTGCCGGATCGCAGAAGACAAGAAGAACAAAAAGACGCAGAGAGGAGGGAAAGGTGAGCCAGCTGATCTCTGGATTGCATTAAAATTCTTTCTGTGTCACACACACACACACACACACTGTCTATCGGGAATCTCGCAGGGTGACCTGGGATTTCGGAGCGGAGGGGTCAGGTCTACGGTTCATTATCTGCTCTCGGCTGAGCGCTGGGAGGGGATAACGGGGCCTCCCAGGGCTCCCAGGGGCCCGGGACCTGAGTGAGTCAGCATTCCAGGTCCATTCCTCTCACTCTGCACCCTGACAGCCTGACGGACAGCTCTGGTCCCCAAACTCTGCAGAAATAGCCCTCTTTACTTCACTTTCGGTCTGCACAATGCCATCGAAGCCTGATGGGACAAGGCTGCTGGATTCCTTTAGCTGTGTCTCGCCGCCACCTTATTTGTCTGAGCTGTGTTTGATTTGGAAGAAAACTGAAGTAGTGGTAGTGGTCGGTCTCCTCTCGCCAAATACCAACAGTGACCCTTTTCCACTGATCCCTCTGCAGTTTTTTATTGTAAAAACGTCTTGATGTGAATTCTGGATGAACTTAAAGTAGCATTTCAGTTCACAATATTCAATATTGTCACTTTGTTGTAAATTCAGTTCTTAAATCAGTGAGGAATAAACGATGCACAAACATGATTTATTAATATTGGGTGTTACACACTGAACCGTTTGTTTCAGTTGGGATGTGACTAAGATTTCTACTTCAAACAGGATGTAACATATTAAAGTTTTTAGCGCTCTTTGTTGCACTTTGTGTAAATGGTTAACTTTAGTAGGTCTGTACTTTAGATCTAAGATGTAAATGAAACTGCTGAGTAATCAATGCTCTTTAAAGTTCCCGTGTCTTGAAGTCGTGACTTACTCGTGTTAAAGTCATCTCTCTCTCAGTGTTTGTCATGGAAAAAGCCTCGGGCGCGTGTGTTTAACTGACACACTGTCATAAAGATGGCACACCTAACATCCAAAAGTTAGACGGCAGCAGCTGTAATGCTGAGCAGCTGTGAGGAGAACAACAAGAAAATCCAGCCGGAGCAGCATCTTTGTTCAACGTATAGAGAGCCAAAGAGCAGCTCCAGTTAATTCACCTTTCATAACAGTTGGGCTGATTATAATAGGGGGTCATCGGTGAGCTGCTAAATCTGAGCCTCCAGAACGTGACGTAAGGAAGAAGTCTTTAAATCCGTAAAATATTGCAGTACAAGTGGAAGTCAAAGTATGCAAAGTAAGAGTTTGTGCACATTGATTGTAAATGCACATCTGTAGTCTCCGGACAGATGTTTCTGTCATTATGAAATATTGCATATAATTAAAAATGAAAGAGATTAAAATAGGATGCAAGCAACAATTACTCATTGTACGCTGCAATTTAATAAATAAAGGACTGAAACAGGAAAGGAAAGAAACAAAGACTGAAATTAACGAAGGAAAGAAGGAGAACAAAATGGAAGATATTTTGATACTTGAAAAGAAGAGACAAACTAAAATGTGTTGAAGAGTTTGAAGTATGTAACCTAACCCAGCAAACTAAACTCCCCAGTGATGTTTTCATAGTTCTTTAAGTACGTTCTAGAAGCATCTTTTGTTTAGTGTGTGTCAGGAAAAGTTTGGCTAAGATCCGGTAAACATGCTACAGAAGTTTCAAACGCTGACTCACAGCAGAGGTGGGGATTTTTTAAATCCCTACAACAACAAGGATTAACGTCTTGGTATGGCGTTACGAGTTCTGAGGTTTCAGGGCTCAGGTTGCTCTTCCAGTTTGGACACGTTGGACCTGGAGGAGGCCTGTCAGGTATCCAGCCAGTGTTCCTCTGCGGCCCTGGCGTCCTGGCCAGGGGATTGACCAGGCAGGCTTATTCCATCACCCAGACAGCTCCATTGTTCTACCGCTACAGGAAGAACAAAAGGCGAGCGCTCATGAGAGTTCAAGAGGCACATTTACCTGATTCACTGGGCCCCGATCCCCCCTGGGCGTACGCAGCGTCAGGCAGCACCGCTGGGCCCTCGCTTAGGCTCCAGCCATCTATTAGTCTTTGCTTGATAACATTTGTTTTAGCGTCTGCAGCGGGCCGGCTGCACTTTCTCATAGTCAGCCCCCTCCCCCCCTTCTGTAGGCACGCAGCAGAAACACTGTTTTCTTGTTGTCTAAAAGTTTAGTATGATCTGAAAAAGGTGCATGGTACCAAGATGTGTGTGCATGACCTTGTGTTTCTTCTAAAGCTTCTGCATGAGAGTTCAGTTTAGTGGACAAAATAATCTCACCTCAATGTCTTTGGTAGCTATTTCTTTAGCCTCATTGGGCAGGCTGTTCTCAGGAACTATTCGTACTTATAGCTACGAAAAGTAAAGCACAATGTCATTTTGTATGTGAATGCGTTAGGGGAGGCTCATAATGAGCAGGGCCACACGGTTAAAAAATTCCGCAGATGTTTAGGCAGATTTTCCGCAAATTTACAAATTAAAACATATCTCATAATGATAACACATCTTCTAAATTCTGCAGATTTTCATTCTGGATCAGCACTAAAACTGAACTAAAAAAATCAGCAGATTCTGTTTGTGTCTGCTCATGAGACATCTCCAATCGTTTTGGAGTACTACGATCAGGTATTGACACTCTCAGGGCTAAATTCCACATCTGGTCCGTAGTTCTAAGCCTGCCTTTCTTGGAGATACTCCAGCAGAGCATTACTGTTTTTACACTGTAAAGGCTAAGACTAGAGCCATTAACATGACTGAGTTGACACAATAAAAGATGGCAGATCATCGCAGTGCATCTTTTGTCTTACCCACTCTATGAGGAAGGAATTCAAAGATCCTGGCAGGAAATTGCAGCACAAAAAATAGTTTGCTCAAGTCCAGAATACACAAACTAAGCTGTCTGATCATGATGTCTTCACATGGTAACAGGTCTTCTTGGTCTGTTTTACTTAATGAAAGCAAGAAACTAATCCCAGGAGACGGGTTTATAAACTGGTGTTTTTTAATAGTAGTAGTAGAAAACAATCAGATCAACACGGAAACGAGAATATATTCACATTTAACGAGCTGGAATCAGAGAATTTTTACTTTTCTAAATAAAAAATGACTCAAACCGATTACTAATCAATGAATCTTTGGAGCTCTACTTCCATTCTCTCAGGCCAAACCGCTGTGTGGCCCCGGTGCCAAACCACCACGATGGAGAGTCACTTATCAGCTTCGACAGCCGGGCTCAGGCCACATGCTAATAACCTCCATGCATCACCGGGCTGAAGGTGAGCGCGGCGGTGTCTCGCATTAACAAAACAAGCAGGCGAGCGAGGTAGCGCCGCTGATGGGCCTCCTCCGCTCGCCGTGCCACGAGCGCTGTGTTGTTAGCATGCTGTTTGTGCAATTTAGGCGCTTAAAAAGACTGCGAGGGTCCAAAGACTGATTGCACCGTCGAGTAATCACCCACCTCCAATGCTCGCCTGATTTATCACCCCCTTGCTTAATAGCACTGCTTAACACACAGGTTTGTCCAGATTAAGTAATTACCTTAAAGCTAAAGTTTATTATCTTCCTCGTTGGGGCCGTGATAAAGGCTCGCTGTCTAGACGAGCCACAGAGAGGGCTTGTAGCTGGTGAAGGAGAGCGATAATTAAAATACAATGAATTAAATCGTCGCTTCTGGGGCTGTCACCGTGCTCCCCAGCTAACATCCATATTACCCCACTGGCACCCTTGCTAGGGGGGCGTCGGGGATTATGCTTCGGCCCGGACTCGTGGAGCAGCTGAGCGGGAAATGACTCAATATGTAAATTACACAAAGACCTAGTTCTTCTCCGAAATGAGCAAGGAGGGTGAGGAGAGGGGAACCTGAAGAATCACACCCGAGCACAGTTTTACACATTAGCTCTGCACGGCTCTAGTTGTGATGTCTTAATGAGGTGGAGGCCTCTGCGGATAGAGATGTTTGTTGGAGGAGAGAGAGAAAAGGAACACAGGGGATTCTTCTGAGTGATGCACCTCTTCTTTCTTTTTCTTCTTGCGGTGATGAATGCGTCGCAGGTGGAAGCCGTCTTTCCCTGCTTCACGCCTCTCACCTCCCCGATCCCCTGATCGTCACCGAGGAGGCCCGGACCTCCAGTTCGATCTCCCAAAATAGATGGAGGTCGTTGCTGTCGCGTCAGCACTCGGCAGCCTCCCTCCAGTGTCGATAAACGCTCCGCTGCGTGCCGCACACAATCTGCTGAAGCAGGACTGTCTCTATTTTTTGACCCAGCTGCTCCCCTGGCTCTGCTGTCCTAACCAGCTTTATTTTACTGCTGTACCATTTGTTTGTTTGTTTGTTTGACATTTTGCTGCGGTGCATGATGGAGAGCAGGCCCCCAGCTGATGGCCTCAGTCCTCTAAAGATGGCTCACACCTCTTGAGCTTGAATAAATGTTTTCAAACAGAGGAGAGGAAATCTGAAGAAGCCTTGTTTCAAATCTCTGACCCAGGTGGGAAACCAGAGAGCGAGAAATGCATTCCCTCCAAAAAACAACTGTGGAGACGTGATGACATACTTTTTAAACACAAACCTAAATCAGAATCATGATTTGGATGAGGCTGCTTTTAAAGGTCCAATGTGTAGGAATTTCTCCCATCTAACATTGAGATCATAAATCACAATCAACTCTCTCTCACCACGCAGTGTAAAGTAGGTATTACAGCTACGGTAGCCTTCACGCTTCAAAAAAAAGACGGTGTCTTGCTCTTTTCAATCTCCTTTTTCTTTTTCTGGGTGAAGAAGAAGAAAATTTTCCTGAAATTTGGATTTGTGATGAATTGTTTCCTTCTTCAAACTTGCCGGCGCCGATACCCGTTAGTAGCAGCTGTGAGTTTATCATGTGACAGCGAAAACGTGAAAGGTGGAGCAGTATGTCCTGTATGTCCCTTACACACACACACACACACACACACACACACACACACACACACACACACACACACACACACACAAAGGCGGAGCAGTATGTCCTGTATGTCCCTTACACACACACACACACACACACACACACACACATAAAGGTGGGGCAGTATGTCCTGTATGTCCCTTACCGGCTAACGTATTTCAAGATGCAGCATGAATATGGAGCGTCTACCCCAGTTCATGCAAACGTAAATGTAAAATTTCAAGCCAATAGGAATACTTGAATTGATGGTGGAGGTAAATATTCATGAAAAAGGACAAGTTGGTGAACGGGCAACACAGATTTAGATAATGAACAACTAAACACGGTACACACTGGACCTTTAAATAAGACTACATGTCTGTTGGGCTTCAGCAAGACTTACTGTCTAAATCCTTTAAATTAAAAGTGTCATCTCCATTTTAAGTTGACTAAAAACCTACATTGTCAAAGAGGAATCAATCAGTGGATAGAAGGGGCTGAGTGTTGCACAGATTATTAAATTCTTTAAGACCAGTTTGTGCTTTTGGGTTGCATAAAGAAAACTGTTTTTAAAAACTTCTGCACACCTGAATATGTGACAGATGTGTAGGCGGAGAGCACAACTTGCATAAAAGTAAAATATATCCTGAACTCTTTCTATTTAAAGAGTTTAATTATTTAATTTTACTGCTGCTGGTTGTGCAGACTGAAACGTTGTGAACAAATGTACCAGCTGTAACCGGGCAGTGTGGTTAAACCGATGTACACTTCGTACTAACTTTCCCAAGAAGGCTGTGGATTCTTAAAAGCCTTTTCTTTGTCAAGATATTTGTTTGTTTTCCTCCCAGTATCTCAGTTTTACACATTCATACAGCAGCAGTCAGGGACGAGTTTTAGAAAATACAGAGGCACTTTTAACTTGTCACTAACAGAAGTCTGTAACTTTTTTTTAATTCTAAGTTGCTTTGGATAGTTGAATCTAAGAATAATGACTCCAAAGAAGTTCCCAGAAACAATACCAAAGAAGGTGTCAGTCTGGTTTTGCATCAGTGCAATTTGTGCTCAGCAGAAAATGAAAACACAAGATGGCTGCTAGAAAAGATGAACCTCTGTTCCTCTTAACACTGCCGTGACCTTTGTCCTGGCTCCTGCCTCTACACAAAAACCTCTTCACACACACTTCAAAGTGTCCTCCACAATGCTTCTCTGTTAAAAAGAAGCATCTTGGAGAGGGTTGGACAGAAAACATTAGAGAAAAGAAGACAAAACCTCAAGACCATTGACTTTCTAATCCTGATGAGCTCTTTCCCACTGCTCAGGGCCTTTCTTTGTTACCTTATTGATGGGGTGCAGGTTTGCATGCCTAATAGGGGTGTAAGAAAAAATCAATACACTTGAGTATCGCAATATTTTATTTTGCAATACTATTTTCAAAAAGGCAATATCAATTTTATTATTATCGTTATTTTTTTATTTATTTTTTTTGTAAGACAGTGGTTCACGTTTATGTTGTGTTTAAACTCCCTACCGCTAGATGGCTATACTGAGACGCACCACTAGTGTCCTCGCCTAGCAGGGCCTAACAGTGCCTGACCTTTTGCTAGAAGCTAACAACGTAGCTATGGCTGAACTTTGGCCTACTTTAGCATATAAAAATGATCTCACTAAGAACCTGGGAACCACAATCCCAAACTGGTAGTTTGATTTTCTGTGTAATGAATTGTTTACCTAAACTTCTTTGACTTTTATGAACATCATGTCTTTTTTTAAATATTAGTTTTTCTAAAATTATACTAGTATACCAATATATCGTCTTACGCACAGTATCAAAATATATTGCAATATATTGAATCATGACCCATGTATCGTGATACGTATCGTATTGGCAGATTCTTGCCAATACACAACATGACATGACACGACTAACATGACACCGCAGTTCAGAGCCGGTTTGTAATTTGGTCATGAATAACAAGAGTCTCTTGCCGTTCCTTGAATTTATCCGAGGATATCGGTGTCGACTCTGTTTTCTTCATTTTCGCTGGCGTCCCTCGGATGTTTGTTTTCTTCCGGTTTGGTGTCAGCTGTATGATAGAAACGCCATCAACACTCCCACACGCTCGCTGTGAAATGTCCGAACAATGACCTGCTGTATTACACAGACTTTGTACTCGGGAGCTGCCAGGGTAAAGACCACTTAATGTTCAGTCCAACCGATTCACACCGATTTGCATTCTCACATACAGCTCTTCCGGGGAATTTTAGAGAAGTTCAGGGCTTCCGTGAAGGAGAGGATGACAAAAATGTAAGGATCCTTTTCAGCTTCTGTCTTTGTGTTCTTGAACACCAGAGAGGGGGAATTACACCACGGTGCTCCCATCACTTTGAGCTGAAAATTACAAGATCTGGACTCTGATTTGTTTTGACGTCCCTAACCACCAGAATCTCTACCCCCGGTGCGATGACACGTAACAAAAACTCTCCCATAAACAAGCTGCTCAGGAATTCATTTGAGTTTAGTTTACGAGGCCCGGTCGGCTTGTAATCAAGCAGAGTGAACCAATGCGTTTCATAAACACAAACCTTTGGTTCTATAAGAGGACTGTAGGTGTGATTACACACTATGGGACACTAGCAGCTCTGGAGAAGCGTCTCCAGTGACCTCAGACCACGTCCACAACAGGCGAACAGCCATGCAAATGTTGCCGAATGACCCCAGACAAGCATGTTCCGACATTTGTTTCCAAAATGTTCTCCGAAGATAACCAAAATGTCTCAAATAGCTCAACAACTTTCGCACAAGTGCCTGTAAACAATCCTGTTTTAGATGTTTGTGCAAGTAGATCTCCCCGGCTTACAGAAACCTGACTAAGCACAGATCTTGGTTTGGAAAAAGCTGAATATGGAAATGTTTGTAGTTTTCTGATCCTCACAGGCTCGTATTTGACGAAGTGCCATTAATCATAACACTAAAATGATAAATGATAAAGCAGATAAAGGTTCAGTGTCTTCCTCGTGGACAGCTGGTCACAATTCAACCAAGCCAGAAAAGATTTAGAGGGGAATGAAAAGAAAATAGTTAGTAAACAAGATTACAGGCTCTGATGGCTCATTTTCAATCCAGACTTTTAATTTGAAACCAAATGTTTTGATGATGAGCAGGAACTTTACTGGGAGAGTCGTGGGAATCAAACAGGAGACGGTCTGTTTATTACTGGTTGATATGAAACATATGTGGTTTTGTGGGCTGCACTGACCTAATCAACCGGTGAACATGTTGTTCAGAAGCAGCTTTTTGGTTGTTACACACCGTGTAAGTCCGGCTGTCGTAAAGCTTTTTGTGCGCGAGTTAAGACAGCTGCTTCAACTTGGAAGAGCAGGAGATCTTTTTATAAGAAAGAAAGCAGTTTAAGAAAGAGGTTGGATCAAATATTTGTTTGGGACAAATTTTAGGATACCTCAGCAGAAAGTCAAGCTGAATTCTCCAGCTGTGAAAGCTCCACACTGCTGCCTCTTCTCCGCACCATCTATACATTTCCTGCAAAGTCACCAGGATCTCTATGGCTGTGTCTCAGGTCGTTCAATTTCATCCACGTTTACTTCTCTTGCTTCCCTTCCCTGCATCTTAGTCCATCCCGCCAAGGAAGCATGGGAGAGATGTGAGGAAATCAGGCGAGGAGAGAGGAAACAAGGAAATGTCCCTCCTCATCCTTCCTCCTCCTGCATCTTATCCCAAGTGGGCCACCTCTGACCCGCACAATTCAGCCGCTGAATAGGGGACGGCAAGGACCACAAAGCCCAGCAAACAGCGCAGTGTGTAATGATAAAGTGCTAAGTTAGCTGGGGGAGAGGAGGCCGCCTCACACAATGAGAGCAGGCGAACAATTAAATGCTGACTCGCACCTCATCTCGCCTCGTCTCAGCGAATCAGAACATAACAAAAGTTCCCCTCAAAATAGAACAAAACATTAAATATGAAGCGCCTTTCAACTTTGCTGAATAACGCTGACCAAAAAAAAGAATCTGTGTCCATGAAGCATCATTACAGTGATTCATCCTGTCTAATGAGTTCCCTGTGACTCGTGTATGGACTTATTAAGAAAGAGATGGTATAAATGAGAGCAACACTGATATTCCCTATATTTCCTGACCCTATTTCTGGCCTGGTTTGGTGGTTTAATTAGCTTGTGCAAACACCACCAATGGCTGCAAGACAAAGCACATCAGGTCAACAATTAGTCTGAAAGAGCTATAAGCTTCCTGCAGAAAACACACAGATACCGCACAGGTAACAAGCAGTCACCTTTCAGATTAAGATGCTCTTTCTAATGACTGTGTATTATTTAAATCAAGACTAAAAGCAGAGTTTATTTTCCTGGTTTTCATCCATCAAATGAACAGTAACCGAGACGATAAAGAGAGATCTCCTTATTATGAGATTTTCTAATTATGAAAACGTGCTAAGATGCTACATCACAAATTCTGAGATGCTGACGTGAAAAACGTGAATTTTTCTTTCGTGAATGTAAAATGTGAATCTGTAAAGGAGTAAAGTTTAATATTTCCTTCTGAAATGCAATAAAGTGTTTACAGAGTAGATGTTCTTCAGTTGGAAACAGGATAATCTAATCATAAATGCCAAGAACATAAAAAACGCCTGCTGAATTTGTGAAAGACAAACAATGTTAGGTCCCTGAATCGTGCTAATCTGTCATCACTCACTGACAGTAGAAAGCTCAGGGACTCTGAGAGAGGGAGGGGGAGCCCTTAATTAGGAAACGAGAGCTGGGCTATGGGGATTGTTGAGAGAGAGGAGGTCTCCTGTGAGCGGGGGCAGGAGGCCGCCTGCCGAGGCTTCATGTCGGCCCTCGTCATCACTCGGGCTCGTGTTTCCATCGGAGCTTGGTGTGTTTTCTGTACGAGGCCCAGTAGACGAGGCTGTCAGCTGTGATCGAGTTTCTCCATCAGTAAGAAATGTGTCATTACACCCACGTCCATGACGGTTTACATGCATTATTGTGCAGCCTGCCACTCACTCCTGCTGCTTCCTGATGCTCCAGGAGCTGGAGGTGGAAACGGATTGCTTTCTGAATGAGAAACTCTAAGTGTTACTGCAGTTGTGACTGGATTTAACATAACTCCAGACACCCTCAGTGGCAAAAATAGGCGACATTCTTATTAAATATTCTGAACGGCTGATTAGATCAATCGCTGTCTGTTTGCTCTCTGTTCTCTCAGTACACGCCCTCAAACGGACGTGTCGTTAGTGGAGGTGCTTGTTGCTTCACTTGTAGACCTTATTTTCACTGCAGTGGTGGATTAAACTTGCTCTCAATTTGCTTGTATTGTGACTTCTTGTGTTGTATTGCATTTTATTGTGAAGCAGCGTGTTGGGTGATGTTTTGGGACCCAGTAGTGTCCAGGATCAACTGTCTGTGTGTAAACTTGTATCGGATGTCCACGTAAAGATGAACGACAATCTAAAGTTCCTGCTTTGTAAAATATAGATACAAGAATAACTTAGTAAAAAAAAGATTCAAAAGGTTTCTAAAAGTTATATTGTCATATATGCTCCTTTTCATACAAAAACCAAACAAAAAAAGGTTTCTCCTTCATGATGTTGACACGTGTTGATAGTGCACTTATCTTGAAGAAGGAAAAAAATTTTTTAAAAGTCTATTAGCACAAACTGAAGAACTACCTTTGTTCCCAAACTCAGCTGCATGCGGTCATTTAAAACTCATCATTAAGGAATCATTAATTACATTTGATCTCAAGCTCCGATATAGAAGCATGATGATTAGTTATGCATGTCCATGTTCATCTCTTAAAGTGAAAAAAATAACGGTGATTCAGAACAATGCCTTGTGGCCTTCGGTTAAAGCTGCAAGTTAGATTTTTGGGACATAACAATGATCAGATGATGCCATTTTCCCAGAAGCCTCTCTGTGTGATAAAGAGCTGGTTTTGGGGTAAGTGAGACGATGGAAATATTGTGAGGAAGGTGGAGCGAGACACCCCACCCCCCCCTTCGTCTTTATAAAAGTACAAAGCGTGGGTTTGTCAGTCAGGCAGAGAGGGAGGAGTGGATGCATGGTTGTGACCCTGTGTGGGTTCAGTGTTGTCAGACCCACTGAAGGCTGACTGGGGGAGTCGCCACGCCAACAAAGGGCAGCCAGAAAAATAAACCAGGAGACTGAAGGGTTCAGATTATTTCTGAGAGGCAGATCTGGATAACTGCAGTTGGCGGAGCCAAGGTTTAATGAATTCACAGAAAATTCATGCTGAGGTGCAGTTGTCGAGTTCACAAACCCAGTTTTGGATGTTTCTGCATCCATCCTTTTTTGAACATTACTTTTCTAATCAAACAAACCTGCAGGTGACACTGATATTATGGTTAAAGTTAGGCAAATAAAAGGACTTTGCTATGTTCTCCAGTTCTTTCCCAAAGATGGTTTCTGTCATTTTAGGTAGTTCTGATCACACTTATGTTTGTTCACGGGGTCATTTTTCGGATCAATTTGGTCTTTATTAAATATTTGATGCTATAAAAACAGGCTGAAATGACATGATTGACAGCTGAGACTGACTTGTCGTGATTGGTTGGGCGGGTGTATGGGCGGGACTTTGATACCACGGCTCCACTGCCGATCACTACTGCGCAAACTCTGAATTACAAGATGGTAGCGCCCACATCTGGGAGATTTTGGCTTCGCTTCACACAGCGGGAGAAAGTGGAGACATGAGCTCTGTTTAGATACAGAGAGCTAGGGAGCGAGCTTACCTAATTAGTTTGAGCTTTTGAGCTGCTTGGTAAAAAAAAAAAATTTATATGACTTAAACTTTCAGAGCAACCTCAAGTCCCGATGAAATGTTTGACTGGCAACAAAAAAAACCTCTAAGATATATCTTTTTATCAACTCTATTTCATTAATTTAACAGCTCAATAATGTTTCATCTCTCATGCAGCTTGATTGTTCAAATGCTGTTTAAAAGTAAGAATATATTAAATATATTTGTTACTTCACTTTAACTCATTTATGAATTTATTTTGTCCACAAACAGTCAAAGATGAGCTCAAACTAGTTTAGAATCAACCTCCAACTGTATAACACCTCTTCATTACCTCTTCACATCCCTACATTTGTGCCAAATGTTTCTTAATTAGTGCATCTTCATTAGGAGCGTCCTTTCTGCCCAAATCCCTTTAAACATCATGCATTAAAGAGTTGTTCCAACTGATTTCCAGCTCCAACAAAAGCCCTTTTATTGCGTCTCTAATCGGTTTCATTGGCTCTCTTGAGTGTCGAGCACGAGGCCGGCTAATGGGGAACCACTTACTTCAGAGTGTTTATGAGGGAAAATATTCCTCAATGTTGCATTAAGCAGAGAGCGAAGTGATATTTACGGTGTTTTAACAGTTGCTAAGGGCCGCTGGTGATGCAGACGTGGGTTCGGCGTTTAGGGGGAAAGTTTGTAGCTTTTTGAAACACAACACTTCTCGCTCTCTGTCAGACCGGAGCTTTTAAAATCCACGAACGTGACAAGCTGGTGCTTCATAAAGATTTATAATCGCCAGACAAACACCAGACTGTGTGTTTATCCTCATGTGCGAGCTTTGATTTCCACTGTAGCCGGGCTAATTAGCTGTTATTGCTAATCTCCAGCTGCTTTCTGCAATACTTACAAGGCAATTAGTGTGCCTCTTCTCATTTCACTGTAACTTTGTAAAGAGCAGCTGGTTCAGACGGCTTCAGGCCTGTCACTACCTCACACTGTGTCAACTTCACGGAAAACATGTTGAGTCTGAGTGTGCAGTAACATTAAATCATTTAAGTTTTAGTTGGTAGCAACACAGGGATTTTAAAGACACTGAGGTCATGAGTCCATATTCCTGGACATAGCCTCAGAAGGAAAAAGAAAGTCTAAATATTTGGATTCAACTTTTTTTAATGTCAGATTATATTTTTAGAGGATTTTATTTGCCTAACATGAAGAATTTCAGCTTTAATCTCTGCCCTAACTGTCAAGAATAACATTTAAATGACTAAAGTACAATTTTGATTTAAGGCCCTGACACACCAACCCGACTAGAGTCTCTCTCTGAGGAAAATCTTTTAAACTGACCTTTGTCAATCTGAAATGAAGACAGATTCAGCAACTGCACGGACTATTTCTCACTTAAAATGTTTTCAGAAACACGTTTCAGTAAACTATCTTCGTAAAATATGAGATCGTATTCTGAACGAGTCGCCATTATGCCCGGTTGTATAATCCGGGAGCAGCCAGACCCACGTGACGCATTCGTCCAATCAGCTACTGGTTTTCATTTTTTGGGGTGATAATACAGATTAGCGCCGTCTGCTGTTATGGAGACGTATTACGTCTTCTGCACGCACAGAACGTACGCTCAAGTCGGCGTCTCTTCGGTGTGTTCTGAGGCTCTTTTTTGACCAACTCGGGAAGACTGATCAGTCCGACTGGCTTTTATGCCGTCGGGTTGGTGTGTCAGAGCCATTACTTTACTTTTTCTGAGAGAACATCCTGATGGAGACTTTCTTCTGAGTGAATGAACCTGTTTCAGGACATGTCTCTTTGTATGACTCAGTATCCAGACTTTAATGCTTCATTTATCCATCAGTTTATTTTGATTCAATCCCAAACACACCGTCCTGCTGCCCCAAATACTCACTACAGAACCAAATGTGGATTAATCTTCTGCTTAAAGTTTCCTCCTGTTCATTTGTGAAGAACTACACTGACAAGCTGCTTTTTAATATTTTTTTTAATGCTAATTCTCAATATTAGGGTGCTGTGACTTCATGCTTCTTTAAATGTTGTTAACCTCAGCTGATTCTCTCACCTCTTCTCTCGACGTACTGTAAGATTTAAGGCGTTTATGTTTTCCATGGAAGTGTAGAGCAGAGCAGTGAGACTTAACGTGACACGAGCTGATGCGAGGAAATGTGGAGGTTTACTTTCTGTGGTTTGGTATTTGTGTTAGAGGGCCAGACGTCGGGGGATTTCCATCAGCTGGCAGAGAGAGAAGGAAGGGCAAAACATCTGTACTTTACTTTCTTAAAGTTACTTTGCTGGTATTTCTCCTTGTCTTATAACAACGAGGGTGGCCCTCCGGACTGCGGTTGTACTGGTTAGGACCGTAACAAGCTGCTGAAACCTCAAAATAATTGAATTTGTCTCAATAGGAGGGTTCATTGTTTGTCTCAATGTTGTTTCAGAGGCTTTGGGAGTCTGAGTCTCGACAAATTATGAACCGAAAATTAGTCAAGATGAACATTTTTACAGAAAATCACAGCTCTGAAGTGTTTTAGGGGGCTCACAGCTCACACACAAACCCACTCTTGGAGCAGAGTGATTTAAATCTCTGTGGTTTTTGCTGTGTTTTGTGTGGTGGCCGGCTGGATGCACAGATCAGATCAGTAGCACATGAATAGAGCGACCTCGCTGTTGCCTGGGCGTCCGTCTCTTTCAGAGCATCACAGATCACAGACGAGAGCTGAAACTACAATCCTCTAGGATTTCTGCTTCTAATACCACAAAACAACCATTAAATATCAACCTATCTTATTTAGGTTGTTGATCAGGACCGATACATTAAGGATTACCTGACCGGTTGTTGAGCTTTCTGGCGTTCAAAACTCACTTACTCAAGTTACATGTAGCTGTTGTTCAAGATTTAAAGTTGCTTATATTGTTTCTGGAAGAGAAAAGTCTTGGATTAGGAATTAAATAACCCTATAGCCCAGTTCTGAACCAAATGTAGCCCATATTTAAATCAAGTGTAGCCCTGTTTTGAACCAAGTTCATCCCAGTTTAAATTCAAGTTTAGCCCAGTTAAAACCACGTTTAGCTCAGTTTATGTTAAGCCCAGTTTTAACCACATTTAGCCCAATTTTAAGCCAAATTTAGCCCAGTTTTAACCTAAACATCTAGATGACCTGTAAATAATCTGCAGCTCATTATTATTTTTCCCAGATATAGTGACGACAAGCAGTAATTTCTCTCATCAACACTTCATGTATTGCCTCACTAATGCTGAATGTAGCTCCTGACTAAATACATTTTTTTTGCTAAACATAATTCACAAAAACCAGGATTCACTGAAACCAGCCTTCAAACATTGCCTTTATTCCCTACTATATTTTATATTCCTTGAAATACTCCGCTCGTATAAACTACCTCTGCAGCGTTGGAACAAAGACCCACCAGTTTATTTTAGTGGTTTACTTAGCACTCTATGAGCGCATTGCAATATGGCTTCCACAGCGACACATACACTGATCCCCTGTTTGCTTAATGGGTCACAAGTTAAGCTAAAACACATACACACACACACGCACACACGCAGGCACACACACATGTAGCACTTCCACATGTGTGCAGTGTTTTCATTTGGACTGGTGCAGATGTGTCTGGGCTCCTAATGTCAGTCGTACCGATCTAAGTGGGGTCTTCGTCAGCGTGTCCCACGCCCTGACCTGTTTATATAAGACGCTACAGTCTGTCCTCCTCCTCCTCCTTTTCCTCCTCCGTGTGTTTAATATGTTTAATGTTTGAGGGAGAGCTGCGCTGCCTTCAGACAGTGAACTTAGAGGAAACATTTAGAAAAACTTTCATGTTCCTGCTACAAAAAACACCCGCAAAGTCAGACTAACATTATACAAGCTCAGTTTCCACTTTGAGTTTTTAGTGTGAAAACATTCATTGAGAATAAGTTGTGTTCATGTTGAGCCAGTCTGCATATCATGGGTATTCTTCGGAAGATAGTTTAGTTTAGGGTGTTACAAAAAATAAGCATTTGTAGTAACTGCAGTTTTTTCAGAAACTGTTCAAAAACTTCAAGATAATGCTCTAATACGACCCACAGGAGCATTGGCAGGAAATACGACTTCATATCTTAACTAGAGAACGTCACAGTTGTGATTTTAAAAACATTTTGAATGTTGTGAAACAGTCAGTTTTGTGGTTAGGTTTAGGCACAAAAACTACTTAGTTAGTTGGTTTGAAAAAAATAGTATTTTTGATTTAAAGTCAGACGTTACTTCACTTCCTGTAGGTTACACACGTGACACAGAACTTGACGTAGGTTTAGTTAAAAAAATCTCACTATTATATTTTCCAGCAGGACATGGACCCTGGGTTAAAGTATGTGTTTGTTTGACCCATCCACCCTCCCAACCTGCCTCTCATTTATATTTTGTCAGCTTACAGTTACGGCCACTAGTGGGCGCCGTCACTAGACATGTAAATATTGGTCGTAATTGTTGCTTATACAAAAGACCTCTGGGAGCGTTTTTCTTTATGTGGCGTCTGATTTGAGGAGAGAGCTGTCAATCATCTGGTGTCTGAACAATTTGAAGCTCTGTCTGATTTGATATAATGGCACCAAAATGTACCTAAAATCTATCACATTAATTGAATGAGCTTTGATTGATCTTAAGAAGCATGAGTGACATTTTGTCTGGTCCTCATGTTCAAGGCTGGACTATGTGAGTTCCTCTGTGCTGCTCAGTCTTCAGGCTGAATCCACACAGACCTGGGACTGCCTCTAAACCTCCGAGGCCACCTCACAGGGGGGTGGAGAACTCATTTGCAGTCTGGTAGACCAGCAAAGGAGGGACACCAAGTAGAAAAATGAAAAGGTGGGGGAGTTTTGGGGCTTAATCCTCTAAAACATCCATATATCGCTCCCAACCGCTCACTCCCCACAGCTGTAAATTTCCAGGAATGTAGCCTGTTGTTTTTGGAATCAGTGCAAGCAAACCTTAATGGCTTTGAGAGATTGATGTCTGCAGACGTTGCCTGAAGCTTGCGGTCACATATTTCAGCGCTGGGATATCTTAAGTCAACCAGCCGTACAAACTAAAACGCAGAGAGAAGTGGGGAGAACCAAAACACCAATTTGTTTTAAACGAGGGCCGACACGTTTACTGAACAAAAGAAGGCACTTTATCCACCCTGATTTCTTAATTTAATTAATATCTGCTTTCATAATTATGTCTCATGTTTTTCTGTCAATCGTATAAAGAGGGAGGTACTCTACATGCTTACTGAAACAAAATGTTAAAAAAAGCATTAGCAAAGAATGCCCTGATTTCCAGTTTGTGAGGAACTTCTTTATCTTGCTTATATCTTTGTCCATACTTTTCTCTCCAGCTTTTTTGACAATATGATTTAAAACTAAAAGTAATCTACATATTTACCAAAATTAATTGTAACAGAAATTTAAGGATGGCCTTTTTTTTCCTCCCTGATTTGTAGTTTGTGAGGAAATCCTGTTTTTATCTTTATAACAGTCAAATTATAAATTACAAAACTACAAAAATGGATGCATAACAGTTCATGTAATCTTACGAAATTACGAAAATTACGATTTGTATGATATCTTACAAAAACGGTTTGACTTGTGCAAAAAACTTACAAAAAACGGTTTGTACTGTATATCTTAGGAATTTACGAAAACTTATGCAGTTCATATATCTTACATTATTTGGTTTGGTTTAAAGTAAGGACACAAACACCTGTCCCACGGGGGAAAATCCATTTTTTCCATTTTGTCCACCACTCCGCTCCTTACGAGATTTTGGCGCTCTTATACTACATGCTTTGGTCATAACTCTTACTTCGGACAGTAGAGGTCACTGCGTTACAGCTGACGTGCATTACTTTTTGTAGCTATATGTACGAAGAGTTCTGTCTGAATGTCTTTAAGCTTCTTTGTGGACTGTAAATGTGGATTAACATAAAAAACAAGCAAAAAAAAACTAATGTAAAAACACACTTATGAGGTGATTTGAATTTAAAAAATCAACATTTCCACAATGCAATGTGAGTATATTTACAGCTTTACTCTCTATATGTTGGATGTGGTTCATGTGGAATATCTAGGCCATGTTTTTACAAGTTTCCTTAATGACTCTTCTCGAGCCTGAAAACAACTAACAAGTGAGGAGCAAGAGAGGGCATTTTATCCAGTCATCTACCAGCAGTTTATAAAATAACTAAATATAAGAAAACATTTCTGTGTTCACTTGGTACATCTAATCTGCAGTCCCTGAGACCAGCCTCTCCCCCGGGTGGAACTTCAGATAAAACGGGCCGAGGGCATCTTGGAAAGTCATCAAGCTAAATCCCATTAGCCGTAGTAGGCTCACAAATGGGTTCTCATGTGGGAACCACCGTGATTACTGGGAGACTGTACTGTAGTGAGGGGCCCCGCACAGGGGCCACTTGCTGCAGAAAACATCTGATGACAGGCTCACTTTTCATAAAACAAGTGAGGGAATCGCTGTCCTGGAAACAAAAGCCAGGTCCTGCATTGATGACGTAAAATATGTTCCTGTTACTGTACGTCCTTGTAGGGGACGCATCAGGACACGTAAGGCTGCGTTCACAGAGACACTGCAGTCTAAGTGACAAAAACGTAGAAAAAAGCAACAAAAGGCGACAAAAACGTGACAAACGTGAAAATTTAGGGTGTTAAAACTATCATGTTTTCCCAAATGATTTTAGTGGCTTGAAAAATAGTGCATAAAGCAATGGAACATGCCCCTGGACCCCCTCCCAGGGCTTAATTTGAGCCGCACCTCCAATGTTGGATCAGGAACCTTTTTTTTGGATCCGGCACCTCCTGTGTCACTATGATAAATGAATCGCCTAAATGAAAAAATTAAACTACTGTTCATGTAGTGTTCAATGTCGTTATCTGACTTGTTAGTCTTTATTCCCCTTTGAAGTTCCACAAAAATCTTGTGTTTGCATTTTCGATGCGTTTTGAGGTGAATTTTCAGGGTAAGAGAGGGGGGAGAGGGACAGAGAGAGGGGAGAGAGAGGGGGGAGAGGGACAGATGGAGAGGAGACAGGGGGAGAAGAATGGAGGGAGGGGAGACACTTCAAGTGACACATGCGCTGGTGCTGCTTGAAATTGCTGTTATAGCCTCGTTTCACTCAGGCGAAAAATGTCAAAAAGACAACAAAGTTTGTTTAACTTGTTCAAATACGCTGGTCAGTCGGATCCCAAACAAGCAAAAACGGTTTCTGCTGATCAAGAACGTGGAGACATGACATTTGGTACCCATGCAGTGCATGTTGTGAAATTAAAATAAGCATTGCCCTGATGTACACACAGCGTGTGTGTTTAGGTTATTTTAGTCAGAGAAGCCTCGTAGGCAGTGTCATTTTTTTTTTGTTCCATTACCTCCAAGTCCCGTTTTGAGTCGCCTGATCCACCCCCCCTCTGCGCTCTGGGACCTCCCACTTTACAAATTATGGCCTCCCCGGTTTTGGGCTGAGCTCCGAATGTTTAGAAAGTCTGGCTCCGCCCCTGAGTGACACTTGAACCGCCGTACAACCCTGCAGCGAATTTCCGAATCGCTTTTTCTGTTGTTAGCAAAAGACATGTGGTGAAATGCATCCCAGACAACCATAATCTAAACATCAGTTCCTCTGCTAAATAGATCCCAAACTCTGGTTGAGTTCAGCAGCACTGCAGAGCAGCGGCCCAGGCTGACAGTCAAACAGCAGCTTGTGTGTAAAAAGTACTCTGTGTGTACGTGCGCCTGTGCTAATGTCAGGGGGCTATTTTTCTGCTGCTGCCTCTCTGAGGCGTCCCCGGGCAGGGCCTCATTTAGACAGCACCGAAGCAGAGAAAAGAGCTGCCGCCCCCTCTTCTTCCTCTTCTTCTTCTCAGGAAGATTAGTGGCCGTCCTTTTGGAGTAGGAGGTGGATGCTGAGCCTTTTTCGGTCGCATTTTTCTCTGCCAGCGGGCCTGACCCCCCCGAGTGCTCTCTGTGCAGCTCGCTAGCTTACGGTGGGTGCCTGCGCATCCAGCCACCATCAATTACTCAGTGTCCACCGGACAGATAAAGAAATGCGTCCTTATCTCTAACCCACCCCTCTTAAAATACTATTTACACAGCCAGGCCCTTGCTCCATTAATCTAGCTATTGTCTAATCCCATTGTTTCTAACGGGCAGCCTGGTCAGCTGCAGTTTGACTCGCAGCCTGCATGAGACCTGAGGCAGATGTCAGGATTGTTACTGTCAGACCAGTGGAAGAAACAAACAAACTAGCCTCCACATGTTCTTGTGCCGTCTTCAAAAGTCTTGTTTTGTCTGATAATGCCAAGATATTCAATTTAAAATGATATAAAGCATCAAATCCTCACACTTAAGAGGCTGGAATCTGCAGATATTTGCCATTGTTGGTTGATTTAAAATGTAGTCACCACAACAACTGGTTAAGATTAGACCCAATCACCACCCCGACCTCCTCCTAAAACAAATACGTGGAAAACATACAAATTACAGTGCATTACTTTTCGTAGATCCATGTACGAGATGCCTGTGATCTTTCTGAATGTCTTTAAGCTTCTTTATGGACTAAAAACAAAGCATTATACTGCCAAAGTTTGGGGGGGCTGGGGGGGGGGTTTCTCCGCTGACTAAAAACACACTTATTTATTAGCACTTGTGAGGTGATTTGGATTAAAAAGATTCAACATTTCCACAATGCAATGTGAGTATATTTGCAGCTTTACTTTCTATATGTTGGATGTGCTTCATGCTGAACATCTAGGCCATGTTTTTTCATAACAATATTAGTTTTAAGTTCTACACCTCATGCAGCTGAAAGATGTTCTCAAGATGTGTGTCTGTTTAGCCTGTTAAGGTCTTCCTTCCCCCTCCGCCCCCCCTCCCCCCACCCAGAATGCCTCGGGGCAGCCTAGGAGGTGCTAAATACTTAGGGTCCATCCCTGCGGAGCAGGCAGGCTCAGCAGAAAGATCTGGGAGGCTGCATGGAGGCATGGAGGGAGGGATTCGGGGGTGCTGGGACGCTGAGTGCAACGCATCAATCTCCCTCTCGAATGACAAACTCACTCTCAGGAAGATGTATGTCATGAGCCACCAAAGCCAGTTAATCAAATCATTAACGGCGCCGAGTAGTTTCCTCTGGCCTAGTTTACCGACACAGACAGAGAGGAGAGAGAAACATACGACGAGCTCCGGCTCAAACAAAGCCTCCTCTCTGATATTCACCCAAAAGAAATCTGCATCAAAGCTTCACATGTTTTCATTATTTTTGTTTTTAAAATACCTCGAGGTCGGGGTAAGAATAAACTTAAAAAGAAAATATTATAGTACAAGCTCTATTTATATATATCTGTTCTGGGTCTCTTCTCATCCACGTTGGCTTTTAAAGTTTAAAGTCCATTCTTCACACTGGAAAGATGATGATGAAGATCATTTGAAAGCTCCAAAACAGCTACTAAATGGACCCAACTGCGGTTTCCATGGTCAAGAATGACCTTTGAACCTGAACTTTCCAGCCAACGTGACGGACGAGAAGCCCTTAAAGTGCTCAGAGGGAAAAAAAGGAAAATTTAAACATCTACAAAGACGACTTGGTCACCTGCTGAAGCTCCAAAATTAGCTATAAAATTAGTTTTCTGAAAATATTTCTATTTCCTTTACTCAAGTGTGTACATCGTCTCCAAACTGGACTCTTACTGGCTTCCTCTGATCCAAAAGGAGGTTTAAATTCTGCAAACTGGCCTGGGTGAATTTCTGTGTAGCATTGGGAGCCAATCGGGACCAAGTTTAGTTTTGATGGACTTTGTATGAAAATGCCTGGAAAAAAAGATGGATTTTTGAAAAGGCAATAACTCTAAATTTAACCAAATCTGATTTCAACCAAGCCTTAAAGAAATGTCTTCTATGTATATAAACCGAGGGAAATTTCTTCCCTGATACAGGGCGACTTTAATCCTCCAAGGTCCAAGGAATTGACACATACATCAATAACGGCTAGTGGATTCTTTTCTCGCCAATATTTCCACTCTAAATACCGTTGGTTATTACGAATGGGTTTGATATCATAAAGGTCCCTGCGATGGCGTGAATGACTCGCTGTGCCGGCCTGTGTGCGAGCAGACAGATGCGTGCTGTCACAGGAAATACAAGCGCTCATTTGAATCTATTAACCGGCCAGCAGAGTCAGGGGCTCGGCCAGGGGAGGAGAAGGAAGTCCAGCCCGAAAACACTGCCGCTGCCAGGGCCCGACTGTTGGTAAATGACACCAAACATGGGCCCAGAAGTCACCGTGCCAGAGTTTTATTTTATTTTAGAGCCTCTACTCCAAAGAAATAACATTTCACGTAGGGTGAACGGAGCAGCAAGGCGAGGGGGGAGGAGGTTTGATCATCAAAAAGGAGCAGATAGCAGCGTCTGAAGCACCTGGGTCCATTCTAATTGACTCGTCGCGTGGCGTATCCACTTTTTAAACAAAGTGACTCTCACTTGAGCTTCATTATATGCGCACCCCATTTCCATAGGCCTCTGGGAACGGGACCTGGGCCGTTCACATAAAACAAATGACCGCTCCATGATAAATGGTTCTATTAGCAATCCAGATTGTTAAACTGTGATACAACAGATCGGAGAGGGGCGCAGGGGCCCATTCATTTTCCTCCCTTCTGCACACATGCACTGCTGTAAATAGCTTGTTTTTATGTGCAAATAACATATTAAAACTCGGCATTAGCCATGTGCTTTGATAGAGAGAAAATTGTTCTAAATAAATAACACGGGACGGGAATATAAAATAGGGAGGGCTGTTATACAGCCGCGTCGAGGCTCAGAGGTGGGCATGACTTAGGTGACAGGAATTCTGCAGCCAACAGTAAACAATACACCGACAATAAAAACGGCAGCAGTATATTAGAATTGTGTAGTTTTCCCTCGGACGCCTTGTTTGGGAATAAGCTCTAAAGGTTCAAGGACCTTGTCTCATCTGCCTCCCTCTCACTGCTGCATATTCACTTATCAGGAGCCGGCAACAGGAATAATAATGCGTATTACGGCGATAAGTAATTGCTCTGTCTCGACACAGTGGCAGACGGCTCTGGTTTTTAGCACTGAGGCTTGAGCCTCTTCGCTGATATCTGATTGGTCGAGACGGGAGCGAGCTGCGGCTGTGAATCAGAGCTTCTTGTTTATTTAAGATTAAAATGCAGGGCTCTTACACAAAGCTGATAGGGAGGAAGAGTTATGTAGGGACTTTTTATTTTAGGTGAGAGGAGATTAAAAAGTCAGCAGCTGATATTGAAAATGGCCAAACATATAAATATACAACAGGATGTAGAGTTGAAGTTCACGTGAGGTTCAGTTTCGGGGTCAAAGGGACTGTTTCTGTTCTCAATAAAGATTGTTTATAATGAACTGAACAGGCCGACATGCTGAGAAAATTCCTCAAGCTTTAACTTCAAACAAACTTAGAGATTTCATGAAGAAAGCCAGACGCTTTTGAGGAAAAAGTCACAATATTACAGGAAAACTTCTTTGAATTTCATTCTCAAAATGTTATTTTCCTAACCTCTTGCTAATACTTTGTCATAGATGTAGTCATCCATCCCCAAATTTACATGAAATATTTTGTTTCCTATCATGTAAGACCAAGAAAATCAGCAAATTCTCACATTTAAAAACCTGGAAACATCAAATATTTTGCTTGGAAATTACTTTTTCAAAGCATTCAACGATTAATTGTTTTAGCTCTGCTTAGCACGAAAGACAGCACCAAAGCTAGCATAACCAACGTGAATAAAAAAACGTTCATAGCTTAGTAGACTGCCGTTAATCATGGATTTGAGTGTCCACATTGTGAAGAGTTAATTGGAGCTACTTTCTGCTGAAGAAAGTGTTCCCATAAAAAGTCTCTGAGGCACCCTGTCCTTCTAATCCAATGGAGGCAAAGAGTTCGCTTCAGCTTTGTTCAAATATTGAAGAAGAACATGTGAAGAAACAACTCCACATGTAAAACTGCCCTACATTGATATTCTCTTATGAACAATTAATGTTCGATTTCTTCATCATGGCAGGCCACCAAGTTCTTCATTAAAGAGAAGAAATGTCACTAAATCGCTGGCTGTATTTCCATTTCAAAGTGGCCCGTCACTCTGCATCCATGTCAGTGTCGTCCTCCGAGCCGCTGTACCCGTAATCCATCCCTTTTAAACTCTGGAGGTGTTCTGGAGAACAAGGTCTTTTAACCTCATTATGCCGAGCTTTCATCACACGTTCACTGACATGTCTCTCTTTCTGCCTCTCGTGTCGTCCTCGCCTTTACTTCCTGGGACATTTGCCGTGAACATACCTTCACGTGCAGGTTTCTCATGTACTTTCAATGTGGGTCAGTGCTTCGACAGGCCAAACTACATGACTGCTTGCTCGTTGCTCTCTCTAATTCTCTAAGGCCTAGAGGGAAATATTCCTCCTTATGCTCAGGAATATCTGTTTCTGTTCCAATAAAATAGAAGCTAAAGCAACATCAAGCTTTCAAATGTCAAACCCCTCCTTCTCATTCCTCAGAGATCTCTACATACACACAATATCTTCTCAACTATGGTATTAGAGGTAGAAAAAGGTCATGCTTTAAGGCAGAATAACGTATGGTTAAAGTAAAGCTAGGCATCTTAAAAGGTTAGAGAACTAGGGCTGTTCTCGATTGAAGAAGTCGACTAACACTCATTCAATTGTATCGACTGATCGATTAGTTGATTTAATCAACAGATCTGTAAATCTGAGTTTCTCTGCAAAGAGTCATGCAAAAGCACCACTTTAATTCTTGTTTACCAGAGATGTGCTCGTACGTTTCTTGGAAATAAGTCATTTAGCATGAAAAAAGCATCAAACATGACTAATGGACTAAAGAAATCTAAGTTGACTAAGACCAAAACCACCGATTAGTCGACTAAGAGGGAGCAGCCCTAGTGAACATTTGTTGTCATAGCTAAAAGAAGTGAAAATATACTGTTGGAGAGTGACGGCGAATTAACTCTTCTTTCCACCTATCTACTTACAGGACACATTCATTTATGTTTGCATTAAATGTGGTCCGATGATTCTTTGGGACACTGGTTGTACTGAAGCAGAATTATCCTTTAAGGCAGAGTTGTTTTTCTGGTCTCGCTGTTTTTTCTTCTTTTGGGCTCCATTCCCAGCTTTGTTCCTTCTTTATCAATTAATGAGTGTTTCTTTATATTGGGAGGCCACCAAGTCCTTCATTAATGAGTAAAAGTGTCACTAAATCACGCATTTAATTTCCATTTCAAAGGCGGCCCATCACTCTGTATCTTTGTCAATCTCTGAAGCTGCGTGTCGTCCTCGCCTCTGCCAGCCCCAGCCATTTTTTTTTTTTTTTTTTTTTTCCTTTATACTCTGGAGGTAAGAACAAGGTCTTTCAGCCTCATTATGCCGGGCTTTCATCACACGTTCACTGACATCTTTAAAACATGCAGTCTCTCTCTCTTTCTGCCTGTCCCTCCCCTGCCAGCGAGGCTTGTTGCTACTCTAAATTTAGTTCAACAACACAAACACTCGTTCTCACCTGCCGCCCCCCTTCTCTTGTCATGTTATCTATTCATCAGTGTTTATGGGCTCAAATGGTGCCACACTCCTTGACAGAGCACACCGGGCCTCAATACGGGGGCGATCGGCATTAATGATGCTCTTTTAAGATCCGGGCCTATTTAGGATTCATATCAGACATCTACTGTAAGTCACCTCTGACTGCTACTCATACCTTATCAGGCCTGAGGAGAGCTGGCTCCCAAGATGGCACTTTATCTTTGAAATGTATATTTTATCGGCCTTTGCCCCCTGGCTGAGCAGCATGCAGAGAGAGGCCCGACAGACAACCGGACACCACATTCACATCTGCTCCGGAGAGGGTTTTAAAGAAGCGTGTTACAGTACCTCTCGTCTCTGAGGGTTTCTTTGGGAGGTCGGGGAAGCCGTTCCCGTCCATCTTGTCCTTTTTCTCGGAGGCTCTTGATGTGGAAGTCTCCATTGCCAAACGAACTCTAAAAGTGAAAGAAAACACAAAAGGTGCTGTTAATGCCGAATGAGTGGAGTGCACTCAGAGCGCTGAGGAGAGGAAGTGTTAATTTGGGATGAGATGAGGACACTCAGGACTCTGAGAGTACTTGGACGGCTCGTCAGTAGCTCTGAGTGAGATAAATACACTTTAGCACAAGCCGTCAAAACTGTGCTGCTGTTGCATGAAAACACACCGTTTATTGTCTAAGATTTAAATTGTATCTTATATTATTTGTGTACAGGAAACATTTATCACATCAGGGCCTTTATTACCTCTAATAAGGATGCTATGTTTCGGTTCAGTTTGTCCGTCTATCATCAGGATTACAGAAAAACTACTGCCCCAATTTTCCTGAAACTTGGTGAAAGTTGTCATCCTCTCCAGCTCCACCCTTGTGTCCAAATATGTTCTCTTCTGGCTCTAAAAAACCAAGATGGCAACGGCCAAAATGCAATCTCAGCAACGGAAGTCCACAATCCATTGGGTCAAGTGACTAATGCTACGTCTATTATCTTTACAGTCTATGGTTCTTGACCATGGAAACAGGAGCTTTTAACTGCATCTCATGGTCTTCCTCAGTGGATAGAGTTGACTGTTTAGATCAGGCGATAACACTTGGTCATATTTGAGGAAGACTGCTAGATGTGTCAGAGGAAATAAATGTAATTTAATGCTTTTTAGAACAAAAAAGGTAAAAAAAAAAACAGAATAGTCTGTCCAGTCTCCTCTATCAAACCCTTAAGTCCCTAACTAACTGTTCATACGTTCATAATAAAACAGTGAGATTTAAATGAGTGAAACACACACATCCCTCTGCTTCTTGTTTATCTTAGCTCAACCAACCAGATTATCCTTGAGCAAACATGTTGAGGGACTTCTCTCCACTCCCTGACTTCCCGAGAACTCCCTGTGCTTCAAGACTCAATCTGGGATAGTGGGGGTCAGCAAGGTTTTTTTGGGGGGGTTAAAGGGGATGGGGGAGGTCTTAGCTTGCATGTCATCAAAGTTTATTTGACTTTTGACCTTTCTGCAAGCGCTATTTAGACAGGCTTTGTGGCTCAAACTGTTAGAACAATACTACTTTATCTTCAAAAGACTCGGAGACTCTATTCAGGCTCATTTACGAACCTCTTAAGTTTCTTTATGAAGGCAGAAGACTCAGATTGGATCCAAGACCTGCTAAAGTAAATCTGGTAGCAACCACTGTGTGCTATTTTAGCGCCACATATTTAATTATAATAACGATAATAATTACCTTTACACTTTGTATTTAGTTTCCCGTCATGCTGAAATGATAAGGGGGATTTATGTTGTATATAATTTGTCCGAAAGGCAAAGATCTCTATGTGGTCAGTTGAGATCTATTTGACCTTTGACTGTCGAAATCAGACGATATGTTGATATATATGTCCTATGTGTTATTTAAATTATACAAAAAATGAGCTCCATTTTGTTTTCTTCTGTCCTTTTTATTGTGAGCAGCGTGATGCTTTGTTTAGTAAGATAAAAACAGATATTGATTTAGTAAATATAGATGATGCAAATCTATCTACAGATTCACTTTCATATATTCACTTTCTGTAGCAGACCTACTTTACGAATAAAGGTACTCGAACTAAAGCGCATAAATTAGATAAACTAACCCCCTTCTTTGAATTTTAATAGCTGGTAACAGACTCACCGGTAGTTTCAGGGACCTGATCAGCCCCAGTGACAACACCCCCAACAACAATGCAAATTGTAGGTCACACACACCGATGAACCAGCAGTTGATTTAGTTTGTAAATGCCCGAAGCCTCTTTACCAAAGCTGAGCTTCTGACTGACAGCTCTGTCTGCTGTCTTTATTGCTGTAGATGAATCCGTGCAACAGGTGTGAGAGGCCAGGAGTGAAGCCTCATGGGATGTCCCTTACCACACACACACACACACACACACACACACACACACACACACACAGCTCCCATAGTTAAGGTGATATATGAGGCACATAATGGCAGTCTTTCATGCTCACAGTGCTCTGGTCTGTGCTCGCAAATCATTA
The DNA here is from genome assembly GCF_004354835.1 of Perca flavescens. NCBI lineage: Eukaryota > Metazoa > Chordata > Actinopteri > Perciformes > Percidae > Perca > Perca flavescens. The sequence goes on along the minus strand of NC_041354.1, from coordinate 3,085,572 downwards.
TTAGTCTGGCTTAACATTTGCTGTTCACACATTAGGCAGCTAAGTGACTGGTGTTCACTATGCAGCCTCACAGGACATTTAAACTATCACTTTGTGACTATATTATTTTTTTTTAATGTAGATAGTTTTAAGATGTTCCTCCATCCTACAACAATGGAGGTGATGGAATTCAGTCTGTGATGCTAACACTGAAACAGCAAATTCAAAGTTCAATACAACACTGTTAAAATACCCAACAAGTACATTTTATTTCTGTAAAAGTACGTAAATATAATCATGAGAATGTCATTAAGTCCTCCGAACCATACGACCATTTACAGTAGTTTGTTTATTTCTACCATCTAATACAACACACACAAGCGTTTTCACATCTAAACGTAACATTTGCAGTTTTAAACATGTCGTTAGCGTTGTGAAACGGTCGCAGTTTGGTTAAGTTTAGGCACTAAAGAGAACTACTTGGTTTAGAAAAAGATTGAGGTTTAGATTGAAATCAGAACGTTTGTTCCCTTACTTTACTTCCAGTTGCGTGTGTGACGCCGAACGCAACTAAGTTTAATTTGTTCTGTAAGTTTAAAAAACTTGTGTGGCTGGGTTGGCTCAGTGGGTAGAGCAGGCGCACGTATACTGAGAGGCTTATGCCTCGACGCAGAGGTCTAGGGTTTGAGTCTGACCTGTGACGGTTTCCTGCATGTCTTCTCTCTCCCCTTTCTCAACTAGCTGTCCTATCAATTAAAGGCAGAAAAGCCCAAAAATAATCTTAAAAAACTTGCCGTTTACTTTTATTTTCAAACGGGACATGAACCATGGTCTCCTGGGTGAAAGTCAGGGTTCAAGATGAACTTTTTTGTTGATCAGCCAAGTGAATGTTCAAATTTCAGCATCTACTCAATGGATTACCATTGTTTTTTTTTGGCCGGTGAGTGAAGCAAATATACCAGCCACGTGCAGATTTTACAAGCATTTGGCTGGTAGATGGTGCTAATTTTGAACCCGGGTGAAAGTCCTTTGTTTGCTTGTTAGTTTGGCGCTCATTTAGACTTCCTGGATGGCTTCTGTTTTAATTACTACGACCACTAGAGAACGCCGCCTGACAATTAATGTAAATATGGGACAGTCTCAAAAATGTAGGTAAAGTATTACAAGTATCAAAAATGACCACTTGTGACTGTTTAGGGTTAACCACTATTATATGAAATATGATATATTCTATCATTAGATGATTAGCTGTAACATTGATTCTTTATTTCCGTGTCATGCACACAAAGTGCCCAAACCCTCATGGGTTTATAAGACACCAACATTTTAGTTGCCGTGTTCAAACATTTCACAAAACGCATTTAACAGCTCGTTCTTTAACAAAATATTCTGGGTTTGACTCCAACCTACGGCCCTTTGCTGCATGTCATTCCCCCTCTTTCAAATCTTCAGCTCAAGCCTAAAAATGCCCCAAAAAATCATCGACATGAAAAAAGTTCCTTTCTTGAAGCACAACTGATGTTTTTTATAATTATCCAGCTAGAAGAAATCATCACAAATAGAGGTCACTTTAGTAAAAAGTGCATCTCATAAGTCCTGGTAAACAGGACAATGAAACAAAAAATGGACCTCATTCTTAATTTCAGCCAGCTCAACTAGAGTCTTTTCTCCTCTGGAGTGGCATAAAACCTGCGGGACTCCCGGGCTAAAGTCAATGTTCTTCAGCATAACTGTGCACATAAGCATCTTTGTCTTTTGTTTAAATTGTACTTTGCATAGCGTTTTACATTGTAGTTATTATTTATGAGACAACAAGTTAGTAATTTAAGTTACTAAGTTACTAATTTTCACACGCATATCAATCTGTTCCTAAATCATGCTTAAAAACAGAGGCCAGGGACCCGGGGACACACACAGGAGAGTGAATTTACTAACAGGCGCGTTAGCAAGTCAACAGCTCAGTTAGTGGTGTAATTAACCGTCACCTCCCACTGTTGGCTGGAGGCTCCTTTGAGACAGCACACAATGATTCATTTGAGTATAATACAGCCAACAAAGAGATCCTAACAATAAAGTTATTTAAGGGAACAACAGCTTCAGAGGGACCCCCTCCCTTTTCTGCCAAGTCTTTGTGCTGAAATCAATTGTTCTGTCAGTTCATCCTTTCCCTTCTCTTAAGTCAACATGTCATTACTTTCAGTCACTCTGAGAGGAGCACAAACACTCACCTGACTGTTGAGACAATGCATGAATATTTTAAGTAGTGCACTCTATAGTTTGTGTCTGCAAAAGTTTTTTAAAAATATGTTTTTTTGTTTGTTTTACTTGCACTAAGGAATTTTGACCTCCTATGTGATTTTACATGAATTTTAACATTCATACAACATTGTTTCTGCACGGTGTAAATGTATAATTTTTGCAGTGTTATAAATCATGATCTTCTATATACTTTTACATTATTTTGTTGTTTTCCTTCTGCAGGAGCTGCAGGGAGGCTATCTGTGCAGCATGTGGAGTTCACTCTGACCTATCAAGGTAAGTCATCCCAGAATAACACCTGTGACTGTGTAAATTAACTTAGGGCCCGCAGACACTCGGTAACACATGATGAGAATTAATTCCTCGCAGAAATCAAGTGTCCTGCAGTAAGAGGGTATTCCCTGCGTCAGGAAAACAAATGCCTCTGCCTTCTAGGTGTAGCCGGCTTACGAGCAGACTTTGGCTCATCACTGAATATTACCAGCAGCCGCTGTCCCCCTGAATTATTAGAGCAGCTCTTGTCAAGCAAACAAACGACTCTGTCTGGACTCAAAAGGTCACAGCGTACCAGAGTAAAATCACAGAGCATGCAGTCAATTCCTCGGCGCCGTACCCCATTCGAAGGGCCACTTTCTGGAATTTATAGTCGGGCCCTACACCTATTCTCCTTTGAATAATAGCTATCCCGTAAAAGAAGCCCAGGTCGGTGGCGAGTCTTAAATAGAATACAGCTCCAAACCGGAGGGGGGTTGTTTATTGTGCGAGCAGCGGACGTACAAATAGAGGCTAACAGTGACATTTGAATTTATACCGACTTTCCAGACTTGTTCCTCTTAACTTCAAGAGAAGCAACGAGACCCCAAATCTGAAATCTAAAAACAGAGCACAGGGGAGAAGTGTTCCCACGAGGCGCCGCATATGAAGAAGCCTCTTGTGTGTTACTCTTTAGCTGATGAAAAGGGACACACAGGGGAGAAGAGAAAAAGCAGAGCGAATGATAACTGGGTACATCCCAGGACGTTTGCTTGTATCCACGTTTCCTTCATTTGCTTCCCTTCATCGCATCTAAGTCTGTCCCACCGAGGACGCATGGGAGAGACGCAAGGAAATCAAGGAGAGAGGAAACAAGGAAATCAAGGAGAGAGGAAACGAGGAAATGTTTTTTTAGAGGGATGAGGGCATCCTTTCCTCAGAAGTGTCACGTGAATTTGTCAGCTGTGTGGGCGGAGTTAGCAACGGGTTTCAGCTGCACAGCTTCCGGGAAGACTTCTCTCATGTATCCTCGCTCATAGCTCCTCCAAGATCCATCCTCCATCCTCCATCCTCGCTCCTCTCTCCTCATGGCAGGAATAAGAGCTTTCTGGTTAAAGCGAGGAGTGAGGAGATATCAAAGAAGAGACTTGGGAAGCAGCCTGTTTTGCTTCATACCCCTCTGCCTGGATGTTCAATATCCTGTGGCTGATCTCCTCCTGCCCTCGCCAACAGCAAACAGATGTGGCAGCTGAGTTCAGAAGCAGAAACGCAGCGCTGCTCCCACCTGTGTGCCACGGCACAGCCTGACCTCACTGTTTCCTGCAGCAGCAGGGCTTCATGCTTCATGTGAGGCTGCAGGCGGCCAGCAGTGCATCTTGTACTCATCTTTTTTGTGCTTTTTGCCCACTATATTACTCTCCTCAACGTCATGCCACTGTGTCTCCTAGGTCTGTCCTCGATTTAAGATATTCTCAGTCGACTAACATTCCAATCAATTAGTTGATTTAATGGACAGGTCTGAAAAACTGAGTTTCTCCACAAAGAATCAAGCAAAAGCACCACTTTAACTTTGTGTTTACTAGAGATGTGCTCAGAAGTTTCTTGGAAAGAAGTCATTCAGCATGAAAAAAAGCATAAAAAAGGACTAATAGATTCTTAGTCGACTAAGACCAAAACGGCCAATTAGTCGACTAATCGACTCAGAGGAAGCAGCCCTAATTCTTTGTCACTCATTTGTTGAGTGGACAGAAGCATGTTTTATTTCACATTGCATGCAGACGCACTGCACGACTCCTCTTAATGATCATAATGTTTTTTGGCTGCGTTAGTGCTGCTGAAACAGTTAACTGATTAATCAGTTAGTCAGTTGACAGAAAACTAACCACCAGTAGTTTGGTTGATCACTCAATTGTTAGGGTAATTTATCAACTAAAATATCAAACATTCACTGTGAGCATGTGTAGCTTTTCTCTGCTCTATTTTATTCCAATTGAATTATTGAATGTATTTGAGTTTTGTACTTTTGTTCGGATAAAAAAAATGTAATGTTAAATGTTAAAAAAAAAATTTAAGACATCATCTGCATTCCTTTAGTTGCAGCAGTCATGTTGTGTTTTTATGTGAAGCGCTAAGAATTAGATACCAATTCATGACTTTATGGTTTGAAATGAACTTTGTTTGGGAGGGAGTGAGTAAAAACACTCACGTACTGTGAGACAGGTCCCATGAATAAACATGTAATCTAGTAGTTACAGGACCAAGTTAGCAGTTTTGGTTTGTAGGTCTGAAGGGACTGTTTCCAGCATTTGTTGTTTGAAAGTCACAGAGCTCAGGCAAAACGAGGGATCATGTTTTTTACTCCTGATGCTGTAATATAAAAAAATCTTTGTTCATTCCCCCCACAGAACAGCTTGGCAGTGATGCTGTAAACCTACATTAAAATGATTAAGCAACTTAAATATGCAGAAAGAAAACACAACTAGTTGTTTATTTTATATCGTACCTGTGGATCTCCAGCATGAATAAAGCCGTTTAGAGGTTGAGATTAACCTGCAGAATACTCCAGCAACACGCTGCAGGTATGAGGAGCATGCTTTGATTCTTGCAGCGTCAAATCAATCTTGTCAGAGCCTCCTTGAGCCCAGCACCAAACCAGTTTACTTGTCGGTTAAAGGCCAAAAATCTTCTTTCCCAGCTCTCACGTTTCTTGCCATATGTGTGTCCCCAGCTCTGCCTGCTGATGGCGTGAAGTCCGCCGAGGTTGACCAGCTGCTTTGATCCCTGACCCTCGGCCAAATGGAGCAGCCACTCGCTGTTTTACAGCCACAGTTTGGACCACAGACTTCCTCTCCACCGCCTGGATGGCTCCTTTTATCCACCAACACCTAGAGTAAGTCTCACTTTTATCCATACCGCAAACGTGTTCACGCCACATCCACACTGTCATACCTGAGAGATGCGCAGTACAACAAACGGATTTCACCGATTTAATTCCTAGAAATTAAGAGTTTGACATGCTGTCTGTCCTCAGAACAACCGTTTACATGTTGCACGAAACCCAATAAGGCAGATTTAAATGATTGAAAGTGGATTCATTTAGTAAAACTGTTGTAATTTTGAGTCACACCCAAAATATCCCCCAAAGTTTACCGAACACTGTCACACCTTGCAGAGGACGAACTCTTGGACTTCTTGCTAAAGTTTAAAGTTGCTTTTGTTGTTTTTCTGTTTTCATAGCAGCCTTTGGAAGCTAATTTCCACAATGCAATCCTAAAACACACACATCCCCATAGTGACCAGCCTAGACTTGACTTTCCACCTTTCATGAAAGTGTGAGTGTTCAGAGGGATTAAGTGTCCGGCATCATGACATTAGGTCCTGAATGAAGCATCATGGGAAACTCCCTGCTGCTCTGCGTCACCACTGGTGTGCACATGCCTGCCTGCAGGGTGTGGACAAAATAACACAAACACCTGCAAAGCTTAAAGCAGTCAAAAGAGTTGACTCTGTAACTTCACAGTGTCAGAACATAAACGGAGAGGAAAGGACATTTTTTTTGCAGCATATAGTCCCTTGTTTACACGTGCAGATGATAAAAATTACGTCACACGGACCCTTGTGGTTATTGTGCTTCAACCTACAGCTGATCTGTGTGTGCTAAAGAGATAATAGATAGATAGATAGATAGATAGATAGATAGATAGATAGATAGATAGATAGAGTGGTTCGGTCTAAGAGTCAGACTGGATGTTCGTCAACTTGAAAGTTAACAGGCAGCGACCTGCTGAGGCCCCGTCACTAACAGGGTGTCACAGACCTGCAGAGGCCCCCTGGATGAAGTCTGCTTCCTGGGGAGAGGAAAAGGAGAAGCCGGGGCCTCCGGGGGCCGCACAGATTCCTCCTGACCTCAGGGTCTGATTGAGCTCATGGAACGCGGTAGCAGAGGGGGGATTGATTGCTAAAGAATCCCACATGTCCCCGCTGGGACACCACATGTTAAATAATTTCAGGGGAAGAAAAAAAGAACAGCAAAGCCATCCCGTTGGCTGCTGCTGCTGCTGCAGCTTGTTTTCACTCTGCAGCTTCTGCCGTCACAAACACCACATCATTCCTTTTCTCTACGTGTCAAAATGCCATCATGGGCGTCTCTCCTCACAGCGTGGGGCTTGCTTTACATCCGCCCTTGAAATTCACACACACACACACATGCATGGACTCCCCTGCTCGCCTCAGCGGCTGTCAGGCCTGATCGTGGCGTTGCCGCGGTCCCTTCAGGAGTTAATTAACAGACGCATCAAAGCCGGTTCCCAAAGAGCCGCGGCTACACAGCAAAGAGGAGGAACTACAGGCCCTCTGCGGCCCCTGGACCTTTGATTTCTGATGTCTCTGGGTCTGTGTGAGCTGCCGTTGCATTGAACCCTGTTCTGTTTTCATCATGTGTAATCGCGGCTGCCTAAGAGCTGCTCTCCTCTGTCGGAGGAAGTTGCTCGTGTTATCTGAGATCTGCTGGAAAAAGTGACCAGAGTTTCAGAGTAAATGTTTGCAGAGCTCAGAGTGTTTGACATGATTTAAATTTAAGAATTTCTGACTCTCTGACTTCTCTCTATTTCTACACGCTGGCCTCGTGTGTCCCGGCTCGACGTAACTGTCAAAATAACGTGGTCCTCTGAAAGTGATAGCAGGGGTCAGGGAGGAAAGCAAACAGTGTAACCCACCTCAACATAAAACCATAACACAGCAGAGGAAGTTTCCCAAAAGGTCAACGGCCTGAGATTAAAAAAGTGACAATTTCTGCAACATTAAAGGATGGATTGTTTATTTTAAAATAGCAGTGAGTTTCCAGAGCTTCAAGGTAACCTCTTTAAATTTATGATTTTGTTCAAACAACAGCCCCAAAAATATTTAATTTACTATGATTATAAAAACAGAGAAAAGCAGCAAATCCCTACATTTCAGAAGCTTGATCCAGAGAATGATTGGTATTTTTAAACTTTAAATTACTTGATTATCAAAGTTAAATTTAAGACTAAATGGGTTTTGCACTAGTTGAGCAGATTTATGAGAAAAATGATCAACTTTAAAGAATCTTAATCTCTTTTTTTCTGTCTAAATTTGCTCTTTAATTGCCACATGGTGCAGTTAAAATCTTTTTTAGCAATTTGAATTAAAGCTCCTATTAACAACCTGCAGGCCAGGGTATTTTTTTTCTAATACGTAGGAAAGAAAAAGCTAAAATAAAGCCTAAACTCAGCTGTCGTGTGTGTGTGTGTTTGAGCAGGTTTGGAGGTTTTGTCAGTGGTTTTTGCAGGGTTCAGTGCTTGTGTAAAGCCACTGATGCTTCTTTTCTCCACAAAACTCACAAGGAACAACTGCCCCGGGGCCACATGGCGTAATTGGTGTGGACTTGTTGTTTTGTGGGATTAGAGACTTTTGAGTCCTCACAGCGGGGCGTTTTTACTCACTTCCAAATCACATTTATCGCGCCCTGTGTGCCAGACTCCTTTCTTTCCTTCTTGCCATCATTTCCCTGTGCTCTCCACTCATTAAACTCTCCACAGATTTCACCAGAGAATCAGAGCTGCAATCAGTAGTGGCAAGCAAACGGGCCGCGGGGGTGGAAATGTGTGAAAATGACAGGGAAGGCGCTCGGGGCAGGATGAAAGTGACATCCCCATCACAGGTTTGGGAAGCCCCCATGTCATCCTGAATAATGTGAAGGGCCCCATTATTTCTTCACATCTTTTCACTCCCCCCTGCTCCCTGACTGCTGGAACTCTTCATCCTGCACAATAGCAAATGCACTAAAAGTTTTTTTCTGATGCAAATGAATGCAACCGGCCATTCAGCGTTTAAAAAAAAATCCACTCGGAGGCAAAAGGGAAGCAGCCTGGAGGTTTTTACATGGACATCATTTTTTTTGTTGTTGTCTTGAATTATTAAAAATAAAAATGACAACAAAAGAAAAGAGTCTGCACAACTGCAGAAATAAAATAAATCTCTAATTTTAACATTAAAGAGTTTTTATTTCAGGGGAAATCTAAACACGCTGTGAGTAATTAAATCTGACTCTTTTTGCATAAAAAAAAAATACATAAATCATTCATTCCAACTTGTTTTAATGATCAAAGAGATACTTTAACTACCAAACTCCTTTAAATAATAACAGGAAAGGGGAACAGAAACTTCACAAAGCTTCCTCTGCAGACTGCTTTACTTCACAGAGAGCATCTTAAATATCAGGTTGCAAATTCCAGGAATTCCAGCTAAGTGTAAAAACTAGAAATGCCCTCATTCATTTCATCCATTCAGTCTTTACTGTGATGTTTATTTGAGGTGACTGGTGTTCAAACCATCACATAAATGATAAGTGGGTAAATTATCATAAAGATTTGAGGATAATAAAGTGATATTTCCAAAGATTAAAAAGACAAGAGTGAGTTAATAACTTAAAGACATATTAAGAAAATATACATTCACCATTAGTAAGTAGATGAGCTCATTATGAAAACGCTGAGAATATAGATATAAGTGTATATCATGCTTTATAAAGACTTCCATGATGAGCACATGGCCTACAGCGAGTCAACTCACCGGCAGTGTCCGCTCCTCTCCTCTCGGCTCCTCGGCCTCGTTTCAACTTCTTATTTGAGTCAAACTTGTTTCTCTCTCAGCGAGGAAAGGAAAAGAAAAGAAAAGAAAACAAAAGCGTGCAGAAATCCTTTCTGTAAAAAACAAACATGAAATCCCATCTACAGGACGCGGAGCCGCGGTGCGGAGCTGAGCGCGTATTTTTGGAAAAGTTCCCAAAATGAGCCCTCAGCATGGATGCGAAAGTTCACTTCTGTGCGTGTTTCCGCATCACGGATTAGGATGAAAGTTCAGACAAACACCGAGGAGACTTTTACCGGAGACGGGACGCAACTTTTTTCACCGTCGGATGTTTTCATCGGGATGCTGCGGAGCTTTTGGGACTCCAGGACGCGTTGTTTCTCACCGCGCCTCCCTCGTTACACTTCACTTCACTCGCTCTCTCTCTCTCTCTCTCTCTCTCTCTGACTCACCCCAACACACACACTCACTCTCTCTCTCTCTCTCTTTCTTTCTTTCGCTCTCTCTTTCTGACTCACCCCAACACACACACACACACTCACTCTCTCTCTCTCTCTCTCTCTCTCTCTCTTTCTCTCTTTCTCTCTCTCTTTCTCTCTCTCTTTCTCTCTCCCTCTGTCTGACTCCCCCCATCAAAGGGCTGAATTCCTTAATATTTTAGAGGAGAAAAAAGTTGAATATATTAGCAAAAAAATGTAATATTGTAGAAAAAGTAAATATTTTCGATAAAACTCTGTCAGGAAATTATACTGTACATAAGATGCACATTTTATACCAGTGATTCTCTTTATTTACAGAACATGAATATACGTATTTAATGGATTAAATCTCCTGTAGAGCCTGTTGAACGCTCAGTGATCTTTCCTTTAGGGATGTATGTCCTTTACCTGCTGGTGTCTATTTAAAGCTAATATTCCTTTAATTCCAGGTAAACTCTAGTTTTGTATGACTTGATGTGCTGTTGCTCTGTGGACGTTCATTTCAAATGATATACTGACATCTAGTGGCAGACCGGTGAACTGCAGCTCAGTGATGAACTTCCTCCAGGATGATGTTGTTTCCTTGAGTTCCTTCTCCACAGACCTTCTTCTTCCAGCTGTTCCTGGGTCTTCCTGGCTTTCTTTTTCATCATTGGGTCCAGGTTAAAGCCTGTCTGCTCAGGCTGGAGGGTGCTTTCATCAGGGTATGGTTTATCGGTGTGACAAAGGTTATGGTTAAGGTTAGGGTTAGGTGCCAATAGTCAACGGTCGCAGCGAGCCAGGGTATGCTGAATCAGGCCCCATTTCCTGCGTTTGCAAGCTCTTCATTAGTTTTCGTGTTGGATGTTTCGTGAGCATCTGTTTACGAAGGTTTGGATTTTATTGCTTGTTGCTTTTGTTGTTCCCCGTGTTTCTGCCCCGTATAATGAAACCGATGAGTTATTTTGAACTCCATATTTGTCTCAGTATTAAGAAGGATGATCTTGCCTTCCCTATTCTTGTTTGTATGTCTTAATCACTGCTGCCGTCCTTCCCAACAACGCTTCCTATGTGAACTGCATCCACATCTCAGATACTGTCTGGCATGCAAGTCCTCTGGTTCACAGTTAACAAGTTGGTCACTTAAAAAAATGAAAAAGCTTGTGGAAATAAGTGATGCTTTGCTCAAAAAGTAGATTAACTGACTTTCAGCTCAGTGGTTTAATATCTGATTTTCACTGTTGGTGACAGTGAAGTTGTCTAAGCGTTTTCTGCAACTATACTTTAGAAACTTTAAACAACAGATGTACATTAGATGCAAGGTTTTTATTAAGGCTCAGACACACCAACCAGACGGCCGAACTTTGTCGGACTGACTGCCTCCCCGAGTTGGTCCAAAAACTTGACTGAGCGTACGTTCTGCGTGTGCGTGAGACGTATTACGTCTCCATAACAGCAGGCGGCGCTAATCTGTATTGTCGCCCACAAAATGAAAACCGGCAGCTGATTGGACAAACGTCACATGGGTCTGGCTGCTCCTGGATTTTACAACCGGGCATAATGACAGAATCATACGAACATCAGAATACAAACAATACGCCACAATTTCAGAGAATTTCAGGTATGGGTTATTGTAAATATATGAACATTACAATCTTTCTGAGGCAGTGTAGTTGAAAGGGACAAATCATACCTCAGTTATTGCACTGTTTTACCACTTTACCTGAGCTTTAATGCAAAGAATATCAGCTTAAAAAACACAACTAGATCAAACTTTATTCAGCTCCTTTAGCACACAGGTAACAAGACAAGTGTTATAAACAGCAAAACAGCGAGACTAACTAACTATATGACTATTTATATGACTTTGTTTAAGAACAAGCTGTAGAATAACCTCGAAATGTAATGAAATGTTTGAACACTGCAACTGAAGTACTGGCGTTTTATAAACCCATGGGCACTTTGTGTGCATGACACCTAAATAAAGAAAAAATCAATAATACAGAAGTACATCCAGATATTTCCAAGATATGCATATAAATAGAAATATATCCAAGACACATGCAGTGATCATGTCAGGCAACTGTTGAATTAGGGAACTGGCTCCTTTTTTGCTCTGATAAAGTCTGTACAGGTTAATAGAGTGGTCTCAAATGTTCTTGAACATGATTGACGTGCATTTTCTGATAGTATTTGTTGGCAGAAGAAAACAATAGGAAGGCTAACACACCCAAAAATCAAAGGACTTTATTACATTGATGAAATAATTCCTGCCAATATTGGTATTAAACAGTCCTAAACTAAAACGTATCAGAAAGTTTCTGATTCATTTAGTATTTTATTGTTATTAATAGATGGTTCAATAAACTTTCATATCAATTATTAAACATATTAGTGTTCTGTTTGGTGAAATTATCCAGAAGTTATCGCTCTGGATGTCTGTGAGAGATATGATTGATATCTGAGAGTTTGTGTGTGAGTTGTGAGCAAGATATTATGCACTAAGCATGACACTTGGTGCACACATAGCACCCTCTAGTGGATAGAACTGCAGCATGCAGTACTGCATCAATGACTTTTCTGTGTTCCCAAACATCTGTGAAAAGTGGACTCCTGTACGACATGCATGGGATAAAACAGTTTATTGTTTGTTGTTCATTTTCTTAACATGCAACTCTCAGGGGCAAATAGTGTTTCTTTTGGATGGAATACAAGATTTCAAACAGCTTAGGATGTGAAGAAGAAGTAGTGTTTTAGTTTTGTAGTTTATAACTTCTTTTTTTCCACCCTTTATTTTTTACAGGCAAGTTGTTAAAAACAAGTTCTTGTTTACAACCTAGCTGTCCTATCAAAATAAAGGCGGAAATACAATTTAACAGGGTTTACGCAGGGTCTTAAAAAGTCTTTAACAGTCTAAAATGTATGCCTTAAAAGGTCTTAAATTCGCTGAAGTATTGTGTTCTAGGTCTTAGCGATGGAGTTTTACACACTATCATCATGCCTGAGCCGGCAAAAAAGAAGCAGAAAGCTAGGAAAGCATTGTAGAGGAACAGAGGAAGAGGAAACGGCAGACTGAGCGAGAGAGGACTCAGACACCAGTAAACATAGGAGCTGCCAAATATCTATTCTGAAGCTATAGGGGGAGCTCTATACACTATAAAGTTCTCAGTGCTTCGGTTTACATGAGAGTTCCCAGAGAACGGTTGACTCGGTACATACGTGTTATTAACCCCTAGGTTCATTTTATGCTGGAATTGTCCTTTAATTAATTTTGATGAATATAATAAATAGCCCTTAACCTCCACAAAATTCAGATTTAACTTGAAATTGAACTTGATTTTGAAGTGTTAAAACAAATATATTTATAAAAATAATTTTAAAAAGGAAAAAAATACAAAACAATGGGGCAACAAATGAACAAAATCAACACTCCTGCTCTTGATTTCTCTCTTCTAAACCATGGATTAAATGTTCTGTTTTGATGTAGAAGCTCTGACCTGCGAGTCTTTGGTGATAAAACGTTCTACTCCTGGAAGAATAAGAAGAACATCTGCAGCGCGCTCACACGTCCAGCTCGAGTGCACCTCAATGAAGTGACCCAAATTAAATGAAAATAAAACACGGAAGTTATATCATAACTGTTAAAAAATGATGGTATCACTTGTACCGCCACCATATGGAAATAATCTCCCCTCCGAGCAAAACTAATATTAAATATCTTTTTAAAATGGCTGCGTGAGAAATCTTTCCCCCATCTTGCCATGTGATACTGATGACTTCCACAGAGCAGCTCCGTCTCTGTCCCCAGTGTGGGAGAAACTGGGAACTCGGCTTCTTGGGGCTTAAAGTCTGTCGCTTCAGACTGTTGACGTGTTTTAATATTTTATATCTTCAATTTGTCATCTCCAGTGTGTTTCAGGAGCTTGATTGTAACAAAGAGTTTACTACGTACACCTGACTGTAGCTGTAGAAAGTCTCTGGTGTCTGTGTTAGTGCTCAACGTTGAACAAATGCAACTTTGTGTTGTCTTCGGGTCAAATCTGACCCATATTTGGGGAGGCCTCTAGCTCACCCAGTAAGAGAGTTTGCCCCATGTTGGCGGTGTCCTCCAGCGGTGCAGGTTCAATTCTGACCTGCTGCCCTTTGCTGCGTGTCATCCCCCATCTCTCTCCCCCTTTCATGTCTATCTACTGTCACTATCTAATAAAGGGAAAAGCCCCCAAAAAATTATCTTAAAAAAAAATTTGACCCATATTCAAAACATTTCTATATCAGAAATTTGGGTTTCTTTCAGCAAAATTGTCAAAAAATAACGTGGATTGTTCCATACAACTATTACTCTATTACTATTCACAAGTAAAATAAAAGATCAGCTCTGTACTTTTTATTGAATTTGTGAGTTTTATTAAATTTTATAGCATTTGGAGAAAGAAAATGATACAAGATTGTTGAAAAGAGTGACAAAAATGTCAGAAATAGCTTAAAAAAAAAAAGCGCAGGAAAAATGTGACAAAAACAACGGTAAGAAGTGAAAAAAAACTTATAAAAAAACGTTGGGGAAAAGCAACATAAGTGTCGAAAAAGACGACCACAACAATGAAAAAAAACAACCTAAATTTTCAGCCAGAAAAATAAAAAGTTGCACGGTCAACGGGAAGACAACAGGGTAAAAGGATTGACACTAGAAGTTATGTTATAGATAAAAGATAAAATGTTGATCTTTTGAGGTCAGACATAAATACTCACAGAACAAATGCTAAATATGTCATAAGTAGTTGTTCTTTTTAACAACTTTTAGGTGAATTTTGCTGTAAAAGTTGACACGTTTAGTTAATGTACTAACATGTAATGTACAACTAAAATATAAAAGATAATGCATCAGACATTGTGCTTATACACTGAGAGTTTAATTAAGAATTAATTAAAATTACATATGATAATAAAAAGGGAAAATAGAATACAATGACAGCTTATTCAGGCTATTCTATGTACAAAGATATATGGGTCATTTTGGGTGTTTTAATTATAAATAAAACATAGTTTTTCAGATTTTTTTCTCATAAATTTGTGACTTTTATCTCAGAGAATTTCAGATTTCTTTCTTGCAAGTGTATGACTTTATAATCTCAGAGAGTGTCCACGTTTCCTTTTCTCATAATTTCACAACTTTAATCTTTGAATTGGAAGTGAGTTTCTTACTCTGAATATCCCCCCCTCCCCCAGCTCCGTAATTATTATTTATTTTTTACCTACAATAGCCCTAATATGCCATCTATAAAAAGTAGATCAAAGTTAATTCAACAGATTATTTAGAGATAAAAGATTTAAAAGGAGGTGATATAAAGTAGCTCCGTCCGTCTCCTGACTTTCCTCTAAATGACGTTTCTCTCATCCTGAGCTGTTATTAGTTTGAAAATGAAACCCATTATCTTGCCGCGAGTACTGAAAGTATTAATGTGTACCTGTGTGACCGTTGGAAACGCTTTGACTGGGTCCACATGTGTCTCAGCTGTGACTCGTCTGCTTTAGTCTTTAGAACGTCTTTCAGAAAACACATGTTGGACGACCCGTTGACCTTTAATATCCGCTGAGTTTATTTGGTGCGCCCCCCTCCTCCTCCCTAGCCTCCCTTGCTCTGATGCGTAGTAAATCAGATATGCTGAATGGAGGACTGACACCGCCTCCCTGCCCCCTCTTACTTAACCCTCCGTGACCTCAGGTTTTCCTAAGTAAATGGATTTAGACCCGAGTCTCGGCTGTGTTTGCTATGACTGACCGGGCGGCTCTATTGACCTTGATATAGGGCACCAGATTAATATACAGCCCACGTACGTTTGGGTGTTGTTCCACATGGGTGGGGTGATGACATCGGTGTCAGAAGAAGCAGGAAGGCTCAACAGCTCCTCTCTTTGGTTCAAAGGCACACACCGAGACCTCATTAACTAGCTCAGAGACTTGGGACTTAACTTGGACTCTAGCTCAGAGACTTGAGACTTAACTTGGACTCTAGCTCAGAGACTTGGGACTTAACTTGGACTCTAGCTCAGAGACTTGAGACTTAACTTGGACTCTAGCTCAGAGACTTGAGACTTAACTTGGACTCTAGCTCAGAGACTTGAGACTTAACTTGGACTCTAGCTCAGAGACTTGAGACTTAACTTGGACTCTAGCTCAGAGACTTGGGACTTAACTTGGACTCTAGCTCAGAGACTTGGGACTTAACTTTGACTCTAGCTCAGAGACTTGAGACTTAACTTGGACTCTAGCTCAGAGACTTGGGACTTAACTTGGACTCTAGCTCAGAGACTTGAGACTTAACTTGGACTCTAGCTCAGAGACTTGGGACTTAACTTGGACTCTAGCTCAGAGACTTGGGACTTAACTTGGACTCTAGCTCAGAGACTTGAGACTTAACTTGCACTCTAGCTCAGAGACTTGGGACTTAACTTGGACTCTAGCTCAGAGACTTGAGACTTAACTTGGACTCTAGCTCAGAGACTTGGGACTTAACTTGGACTCTAGCTCAGAGACTTGAGACTTAACTTGGACTCTAGCTCAGAGACTTGACTTGGACTCTAGCTCAGAGACTTGGGACTTAACTTGGACTCTAGCTCAGAGACCTGAGACTTAACTTGGACTCTAGCTCAGAGACTTGACTTGGACTCTAGCTCAGAGACCTGAGACTTAACTTGGACTCTAGCTCAGAGACCTGAGACTTAACTTGGACTCTAGCTCAGAGACTTGAGACTTAACTTGGACTCTAGCTCAGAGACCTGCGACTTAACTTGGACTCTAGCTCAGAGACTTGAGACTTAACTTGGACTCTAGCTCAGAGACTTGACTTGGACTCTAGCTCAGAGACCTGAGACTTAACTTGGACTCTAGCTCAGAGACCTGAGACTTAACTTGGACTCTAGCTCAGAGACTCGTGAGCATTTCTGGGAGTTGGTAAATAAGTCTACAGCATCACGAACAGCTCAGGGATGCCATCATGGCCGGCCCCAGGAGTTTTTCTCTCCGGGTGCAAAGGGGGAGCTTCTCCAATACGTGGGGTACTCAGAAAATAGTTGATTTACTATATAAGGACGTTCTTATTTTGTCAGTAAAAGCAGACATGGCACACAGCACGTCGATTTAAATGTAGTGTAGGCACTGACAAAAACATATTTCGTGTGTAAAGCACATTCCGTATCTAAAGATGGACGACATGTCTCCACGCCGTCCAGCTCTACAAAGTGAAGCCAAAATCTCCCAGATACAGGCGCTGCCATCTTGTAATTTTGTTGCCAGAGTCTGTCCAGTTGTGATTGGGCGGTGGAGCCGCCCGACCAATCACGAGTTAATCACAACTGTCAATCATGAGGTTTCTGCCGTTTCTATAGTCTCAAATAACTAATAAAAACCAAACTGATCCAAAAAAAAATAACACTTGAACAAACAACATGACAGAAACCATCTTTGGGAATAATGTATTTTAATGTGTACTGTGACTTTTTAGTTTAGCATAATCAGGTGTGCAGTAATAGGTAATAATGTTTCGGATGAAATGGCTATCACAAGGTCAGAAATTAAATTAAAAACAAGACAGTAAAGATTCTCTTGTGAAAACTGTTGAAAGTCACAAACGCCCTAATTAGTGTCTCTGAGAAGTAAGATTAATTCCTTGTTCATACTGTCGTGTGCCCTTTGTTTCTTGGTAACTTTCTTTATGTGATTAGTCATGATGCAACGGTAACAAGGGTGTATTTCTGCAGAGAACACTTCACTCTTTTTCAATTAAAATAAATGATTGCAGCGTTTCTTTCTCCATTAACTGGCAGGGGACACCATTTTGAATCCCAAGTTTGACACTAATAGTTTGACAATCTGTCCTCCGCCTCCGTTATCCATTCATCGAAACCAGCAGCCCCGAAAGTTCCCATGCTGAGCTGGGTGTATGTAAATGTGTGTGTTTGTCTGCTGGCTGCAGGCCAACAGAAATCTGTCAGTCTTTTAGAGACCCATCAGCCTCTGTCCGGCAGGACAATGAGGTGGACACAGACACCCCTGCCATCTCCTCCCGTCTCGCTGTCTGACTAACTGATGACACAGATTCATTCGCACCCAGCAGGTCTGAGGCCGTTTATCACTCTCTGCACTTCTTCTTTATTTAGCTCATTTTTGACAACCAAACTATCCTCAGTCAGCGTGTTAGCTACAGTAGATGGCGGTTGCTGTGGACCACATATTTAGAATATTTTCACCGCTTTACCTTGCTGTCAGACAGCCCTCAACGACAGACACTGAAGCCGTTATCTCTGCTCTCTTCACAGCCACCAGACTCCTTTGACAAAAGCAGTCATTTTACCTCGCAGAAGGTAACAGAATTTGCTGCTCTACTGTTGCCTCCATCGCTAAGTTTGTTTGTGTTATTGTGTGACTTTTGTATTTTAAAACAGTGATTACCAACCTTTTTGGTCTAAGGTACACCCACAGTCCTGTCAGATGAACTCACGTACCCCTTTATCAACTCCAAATGTATGTTTTAAATGTATAACACTATTCATTATCTAAAAGTGGAGAATTTTATCAAAATTGTTGAACTTTATATATTTAGGGTATAGTTAGGGTTTGAGAACAGGACTTGAACCCCAGTCTACTGGGTGAAAGTCCTTTGTTGTTTGACCCATCCACCCCCCCAACCTGCTTCCTTACGCAGATTTTGGTCTTTCATACTACTCGCTACCATTGCCCTCTTTCTACTACTTAATCTTACAGCGCTATGGTCGAACTGCTGCTCTGCCCGGTGCAGCTCAAGATCCTCCGGCAGAAAAACTAAATCATGGTTGAAATGTACCAGCAGAAGGAAAATGCTTTGCAGCAGAAATTAACTAAGGAAGATAAATTTGACATAACCCAGAATTCGGATTCTGCCGAACTGAACCCTACGCTTGCACTCCGCGTGCTACGCTACGACACCGACCAGGCGTCAGTATGTTACGAGTTGGGAGTGAGAACAGGTTGAAATGATTAGGAACTAACAAAACTAACTAACCGATCGAGACAGCATTAAAGCAGCAACTCCCATGTTCTCTGTGACGTCTGATGCATTAAAGCAGCTGAGTAAATGTCTATGCATGCTAGCTTCAGCAGGAAGGGTGCATTTGTTTTATCTTTACAGACTGGGTGGCGGTGGTCACTTTGTGTGACCACAGATGAAAATTAGTTACCCTAAATTTGCAGAACAAACTGCGAGGGAGCCCAGTTTAAGTGCACCAACAAAAGTATGTGGAAACTCCATTCCTGAGTTTGAGAGGCGCATTTACCCTTAATTGATTTCCCTCGTAATCCACTTTCTAACTGCCTGGCAGTGTGGCCTGCCGGGTCGAGAGATTATCCTGCATTCAAAAGGTCACAGATGCTTCAGCCTTTGAGTATTTTTCTTGCTCAAGTGTCCTTGAGCTAGACTCTCAAGCACTCAGCCTGCACAAATAGTTCTATATGAGAGTATCAGCCACGTAGAACGGTAAAAATGGAAATTCCTGTAGGCTTTGGGAGAAGGCGAGACGTCATTTTCTGCACAAAGCACGTAAAGCAGCCGGCTCTAACGGCCCCTGAGCTGATAAGTCTCTTTGTGCCCATCAAGCCTTGCAGATGGGAGCGTGTTTTGCTCTGGAGACTGTCCGTTCTCATGTCTGACATCATGTATGGGAGTACTTGTCTCAGCCGACTGGACGCACGTGGCCCTCTCCAAAACCCAGTGACACGCCAACAATGCATGTCACCGTTGTCGTTGAGGCTCTTGCGGGCTCCACGCTGGGCAAAGCCGAGGGAAAGTCACACTCAAGTGATCTGAGAGGAGATGAATGTCAAGTGCAGAGTGGGGTCCCCTCGCGGAGGTCCCGTCACATCTGACCAGTCCCATCGCCGGTTCTCACTGTGGAGAGGCCGTTGGTTTGGTTCACAGTGTTTGGTCCGACATCCTTCCTCCTCTTTTCTGTTGCAAATATTAGTTTTATGCTTGCACTAAGTTGTGAAATATCAACAGGAAAAAGGCTGTATTTCCATATTTCTGTGAGTGAAAGCTTTAAAAAGATTCCTGCCATAGCGTGCTGTAGAGGGCAAGACCTATAAGCTATTGATAAACAAACCAGACCAGGCAGGATAACAATTAAGGGCCATTTCAAAAACGTGAAAGCTGTGATTTGCAACATGAGGTCAGCAGTAATGTCATACAATGTCATTTGAGTTTTGGATTGTTGGTCAGACAAAGAAAGCAACTTGAAGATGTCACCTTGGGCTCAGGGAGCTTGTGGTGGACATTTGTCACTATATTCTGACATGTTATAGGTTAAATTATTAGTCAGTTCATCTGGAAATCTTACAAGAAATGAATAAGAAACCCCCGAAAAGACCCTGGCAGTCTCCTTGTGTCAGACTCCACATTGGGACGCTAAAGTCAGCTATGAGGAGACATAAAAGCTCTACATGACCTACTGGTTTATATGTGTGTGTACACACCTGTGTGTGTGTGTATATGTGTGTGTTTTCTCCCCGCGGTGACTAATTCTGTTCATTCGTCACATACAGAACAGCAGTAATTGCTGCATTGTGTTTTAATTAGATCTGTGCTCAGAGCCTTCATTCAAACAGCGGCGTCCCTCAGAAACCCGTCAATCAGCAGCCATTTTGCCAGCATCACAAACCACAACTCTCTCTCTCTCTCTCTCTCTCTCTGCGTCGTTTATTAGCACCATTGTGCCAACATACCGCATGGTGGGCTGTCATTCCTCTAGACCGAGGCTGTGAATGAGGGACAGGAACCAGATTATAGCCCAGGGATGAAGGCAGGTTTGGCCCCATTGTGCGCCGGCGTTGGGAAACACTCGATCTGCAGCAGCAGGGCAGCTTCCGTTCAGCCATTGTGACTTGTTGATGGGGGTTCGTGGGAGGCACTGGGCCCCCACAGATAAACCCGCCTGTGGATTTATAAACCCTGGGGGTCCGCTGCCTCATTTCAGTGCCCACACATGAGATTGAAGTGATGTTTCTATTTTCTAAAGTTGATGTATTGAGGGATAGTCTCATTTTCAGGTTCATACTTGTATTTTCGGTTGTTTTAATGTTGAGAAAACACATTATTCTGTCTGTCTGAATATACCTGTACTCAGCCTCTGTCTGAAAAACTTCTGTCTCTTTAAAACCCCGTCCCAACAAAGCCCAGTCTGCTCTGCACTTTCTACCTACCTAAGTACGGAAGTCCTGACGGCTCGTTTTAAAGCACAGTTTCGGAAAACGTACAGTGTGTATTTCTCTGTGGATTTTAACTATATAACACCTCAACATGCTTTTGTTACGCTGGGAAGCTCAACTTTGGTACTCAGGCGTGACGCTTTGCAGGACCTCAGCGGAGAGCAAGAATGCATGAAATTACACAAGGTTCGGCTCAGAAAAAAAACCACTTTAGAGAGACGTCAGTGTTTGACCATCAGAGACTTCGGCCACTAGAGGTCAGTAACCAGCTGTGGGCTGAAGACAAGACCTCAGTTTTACTGGAACGACATTGAACTTGAAGAAGTGACATCCCACTCTGTCTGAAAACCAAAATAAGGATCTGTCTAAACTTTTAAAGGGTCTCTTATTAAAGAAAATATATCCATTTCAGGAGCATATGAAGGGAAATTCTTAAGAAGTGACAGAAGAACTCGACAGTCAAATCTGAAGTGTGCTTCATGCCAACGCAGTGACTTCAGGACTGGTGTAATGTGCTCTTTTGACCCTGCTAAAAGTCTACAACTGCACTACAGTCTTGTCTTAATTTTGCATCCATTGTGAAAGTGGTAAAAAGCTGTTTTTCTTCTGGAGACTTAGTTTGATATCAAGAAGGACAGAGAAGAAGATAACGAATCAAGTATCTTAACTGATTTCTTGCCTCTTTATTTCATTTTTTTCTGTAAATATTTGACCTCAGTACCTTTTTCGGAGGAGTTGTGGGAATTGTTGGAACATTTTACCTCCCTGGTGGTGTTTGGTTCAGGATGAGGAGGGGAAGGTGGCAGCCTTCACCCCAGGCCACTGTCCCATGTCGGGGTAGTGTATCACATGGCCGTCTCCCTCATCCATCACTGAGCAGGAGTGTGTGCGTGTGTGTGTGTGTGTGTGTGTGTGTGTGTGTGTGTGTGTGTGTGTGCGGGCGGGCGGGCGCATGCGTGCGTGCGTGCATGCCTTTGTGTGTGTGTGGTTTCTTTTGGTACATCACTCACATTAAATATTTAGGAGTAACTTCTGATAAAACTGGCTGCCAGAAGTCAAAATTATCTTTTATTTTTATGCCGTCAGCTCACACTTTTCCCCCGAACAATTTAAAAATACATCCACATAAACATGAGATCCTGAATGACCACCGTTAAAAGCAACTAATAGTAGAAAGGTCAAGGGTCAACAGATGTAACGAAATATCCCTGTGACCCTGCTGTGGTCAAGTCTGATGCACGAACGTGAGGAGAGGAAATTAGAGATGGGCGGAGCTGGAGAAATTTGTTTTAAACTTCAAAACAAAGAGATGTGTGATTAATGTGAGGTTTTCATTTTAAATCTTTCCAAGAAAAATCATCTTTGCGTTTCTTTTGTGACCTTCAATTCATATTTGTACTGCTTATTTTACTCATTCAAGCCACACTAGATGCATTATTAATCAGGCCTTGTCAAAACTTTGGATATGTTTAAATATTAATGCTACATATCGCTAACAATTAGCCCTGAGAGGGGTGTTGATGAGTCCTCCGTTACCCTGCCTTCTCAACCAAACACACCATGTTCAAACTCATTGTGGAACCAGAGAGCATTCAACCTCTATAAGTCATAGGATATTAGAATCCAAATCCATGTTTGACACTGATGTGTGTAAAAAAACAACATTCAAAACCAGACGAAAATGTTAATAATAAAACTTATTAAAACTAAAATACAACAAATATCATCAAATAAATCTTCTTCTTCTTGCACAGCCAAGTGTTTTATGAGTCAGTAATTCCTTGATACTTATACGAAAGAAAGGTTCAGTTTAAACCCAAATAAATATGTATTTATTTTTGGAAACTTTACTCTTTAGATATGTTGGATCGTACGCACACCTACAGACAGATCTCACATTGTTATCTGTTTCTCTTCACGCTTTACATTTTGCCTTTTACTTAACTGTAACCGCAACCTTTTCTTTGTTAGTAGACCCATAGTTTCAGTGCACAGATTGTACAACGTGAGAATGTTTTTCTTTAGTTTTTTGAAGTGGCACTTAACGTAAAAAAAAAAAACCTTGTCAAACCTTGGACATAGTCTGCAGTTGCAGTCCGGCTATAGATGTGGCACGTTTATCTGTGTTTTAAGCCCCCAACGCTGCCTGGAAGGAGACGTTGGGGGCTTAAAACAAGGCACTAGGATTAGACAATGGTTATGGTCATGGTTAGGGTTAAGGGTTAAGGTTAGGATTAGGTGCCTTGCCTGGAAGGAGACGTTGGGGGGCTTAAAACACCATTAAGCATGTGGCACTGTCATGACTTTGACTTGTTATCTAAATCCAAAAAAGAAATCAATGATTGCCATAGTTGTCAGTATTATAAAGTGTACATGATTTGTAGTAAAACATTAAAAACCTTCCGTCTGTCTTCAAAATTAAGTTTGAGGTAGCTTTAAACGAGTCCCGAAAATAATTAAATGTGTTTTTTATTTCTAGGCCTGTACACATGTTGCCTCAGGTGTTTTCTCTCACCTCAGTGAGACTCTGCCTCATGACGTATGGCTCCGCACCAGCCATACGTCTTGTAAAAGTGTCCTCGGGCAAGACACCGAACCTGTACCTGGCGGTTGGCCTGCAGCGCTGTGACTTGCGCCAGCTCCACTCCCGGGCCAGCCATGTTTCAGTTTCAGCTTTTGTTCGGCTGGCAGCCTATTGGCCGCCATGAGATCGATGATATTTCCAGTCTTTGTCTTCACTGTAACATGACTGGAGGGGGAACGTGAGAAGGGAAAGGAAGGCGTGTGTGTGTCTGTGTGACGATGATGAGGGAACATCAGCTTCAGGTTTGTTTATGGGTGATTGTTCTGGTTTTGCGACAGCTGACAGTTAGATAAATTAGTTATTAGTCATTTCCCAAAAGAATCAAGCAGGCCTGCCTTGTTGCACAATCCAAATTTTCTTCCAAACTTGCCATTTTCAGCGGGTAGCTCGCTAGCTCGAAGGTTGTTGTCATTTCCCAAAGAGAACAAAGTACACAGAGAGGAAGGTGAGGGACAAGCCTGACATGTCGGACTTTATCCTGGATAAGTACTTCTGTTTGGGTGAAACCAACAGGCACCAACAAACTACCCTGGATGTATGAGGGCTGGTTAAATGTAATATTTATTTCAAAGTTAGCATTATAGTGCAAAAACATTTCCCATCTCATCAGGTCATTTCCGTCCAAAACAAAAATTTTCTGCGAAGTGAAACAAACTGCCAGTGCAGGAAGAACTATCCAAATAAAGTGGAACCGAACCTGCGATTGCTGCGTCAAGGACTAAGCCTCTGTATATGGGTGCATGCTGCAGGTTAAATTACAGACAGAAATGATTTGATAGGAAGGATAGTTTTGCATTTCTATATTCTTTTGTGTTGGGTGTCTGTGTGGTTTTGTTGGTTGGTTGATAAAACAAATCTGTTTATATCACCCAACGTTTGAGGATCTGACCGCTGAGGCTTTGAGTTCACTGTTCACTTGCAAAAACCTTGACTGCAGCTGATGCACTTATCTCAAATGGTTCAGAACGTAACCGCAGAATAAGCTTAAATTCCTAAACCGCCATCGTTAGAAGTAATTTGTAGTGGAGCTTGTGAAGGTCAGAGGCCACAGCTCCCCGACAACGGATGACAAATGACCCTTGAACACGAGGAAACGGAGAAATGTGTTGAGTGGAGAAAGGATTTATTGCAGCTCAGATAAGACAGTGTGCAGAACATTAATATGGAAATAATTAGCAGAGACTGGCAGCAGAACAACTTCTCTTTCCCTCAGTCCTCAGCAGAATTATGTGCTCGATTTCCAAGCAACCACGTCTCTGTTATGCATCATGACAAATATAGTTTAAAGTTTCTGACTGAAATCTGAAATGAGGAAGCACGAAGAGTGTTTGATTTCTCATGAAATGCCATTTCAAAGGACTCGTAAGTGGGAAATTCATTGCGAGTGTTTCCAATAAAGGAGCTTAACTGCTGAATCATGTGTTCTCATCTCTAAATAAAGACGTTTTATATATACACAGCTCACAACGCTGCCTGGACCTTCATCACAAGTTTATTTGCCTCAGTAAAAGATCACTTTATCTGGGACACTTGACCCCGCAGCTGTCCTGTTAGCAGCTCGCTGTCTGTCTCGTTTTGGTGGAGGCTTGCGATTGGCTTCCTCTGCATTCCAGCCTGCAAGAGGAATCTCTGTCTGAAAAATGTCAAGCAATAAAGTGGAGCGCACATGTTTGTGTAAGGAGAGAGGAACCCGGCATCACCATCAGCCATCCATCTGGACGTCTGCAAAAATTGGCCGCCTACAGGCCGGGGAAACTTTTCTGTTTCTGGCTCCAGATGCGTCCGAGCCCGGCACATATTTTAGTGCAGGCCTTGCAGATCAAGGCATTTCCTCTGAACCCCCTTTGACATCCATCCCAACTTTCATTAAACCCCAATACAGCCTGAAAGCTCGGGCGGATGTTTGCGCCGACGGCTGAGCTCCGCACTGCTCGACGTCGTGTTTTGTGGTTTGATATGTGTGTGACTTTGCGGCTGGAATTCCTCTCTCCACCTGGGAACGAGGAAATGAGGCGGTGGGACCGCAAGCTGAGAGAGATTGTAATAAGTATCAATGCGATACACATGCCTTACTTAAGGGTGGACATATTGGATGGCCGGTAGATAGGGCAAACAAAATATCAAATACAGGATGAAGTATGTCTTAATAAATGCTCTCCAACTTTGCCAGAGATGTGAGCCTTTCTTTTTGGCCACACTAATGGCAAGGCCCAAAGATGATGAACTCTCCAGAGCTTTGGTCCAGACCGAAGTAAAACTGGCCAGCTTCCCATTAAATGAAATGAACGGTCCACAGGTGAGGACTCTTAACGATTCTGGTGACCTTTTTTGGGCCACTGCAACATAAACATTTTGTCGTTGCACTAGATTCAAGAAAAGACTAACTAGGGAATACTTGAACTACTTGATTTGTATTTGAACTCAAATGATGGACTGAAACCACTTTCCCCATATGTAATCTTTAAAAAAGAAACCCATTTCTAAGCTTTGCTTCTTCATATGAGCTATTACGTGTACGGTTCATAGAAAGTGTGCATTCTTAATAGGAAGAAAACACTGAAACCTAAGAAAGCTTGAAGAAGTTTTTGGGCTCGGTGAGCAACTTTAATAGCAAAATAAATGAGGTACTATCTTGGCACAAGATCCGTTTCTCTTAAGACATTCACCTCAGGCGAAATGTTCCACTCGAAAAACAGAAATAACAACATTTATGGGATAGATTTCTGTTCCAGCTCCCCTGAGGATGAACCCTCATGAGCTAAATCACCAGTAGATTTATATTTTAGAGTGTGATGCACTGAACATTTGAGCCTCTCTGGGCTGCTTGCGTGTTTATGAATGGGTCTTTGAATGTGTTTTGGAAGGTGTAGGAGTGTATGTGTGTGTGTGTGTGTGTGTGTGTGTGTGTGTGTGTGTGTGTGTGTGTGTGTGTGTGTGTGTGTGTGTGTGTGTGTGTGTGTGTGGAGGAAAAGGTCAGTAGGTTTCCTTTGTTTTTCCTCTCCACTCATCTTTCTCTTCTGTTCCCACGCTGCGGCAGTGATGAATCACAATCACAAGGGGTCACTTTGAACTTCAGTGCCAGGCGACCGGCCCTCTCGTCCCCTCTCTCAGATAGATGCATTCGATGACAGGCGGTGCTCCGGTGCGTCTGCAACGCGCTGCCCCGACATGTCATCGACGTCTGGCCGGCAGCCCGCTCCGTCGCATCACTGAACCAGAGGGTGAAGGGAGGGCTCGGACATTCCTGATTGGTGGCTTTGTGCGCGGGGTGTAAAGGTCAAAGCAGCATTTTTTTAGAGCGCGATAAGCTGCTGTTTGACCTTATCAGTGCACGGGCTTAGACTGAGCTTTGTGACATATGATATGAAAGGTGCACGGATGAAAGAGTCTCCTCAACACCTCTAACACAGTGTGTACCATAACAACGTATACGTTACATCAGCTGTAGGTCTGTTATTGAGCCTGAAAAGTGAGATACTTTTAATACTTTTGAGAAAATGAAACAATACAAAGGTGCAAGACGACAAGACGCATTAAATCTGGAAAAACAAGGGCTCTGCATAAATGAGAAATGTAAATGAAATTGAGTTAACGATCGTTGTTTTTCGTGGTTCAGATTGGCTTTTCATCCTCTGAGGACCTTGAGATATACAAACACAGAAGGAAACTCTGTTCCCATGTTTTCTGCAAATCGTCCTGTGCCAGCAGAGCGAGAGGAAACGTCTGAATAATCTTACGTAGAACACACTGGAAGCCCTCTACAATAACACAATACAGATTATTACACAAAAACTATTGCCACAAATTAATCAAAACAAATCAAATTATTTCAGAATAATTGATACATATCAAACTTTTTTATATTTAGTACCGATGGGTCTTTGGACCTGTATGCAAAATATATTCTACTTATGGATACTTGTTGTTCACTAAGGGTGCTTTCACGCCTGTAGTTTGGTAGACTAGGTGCTATTCGGGGTGAATGTGCACCATTGCTGTATTTTCATTTGGTTCGGTTTGCGTTCACACTGCACTTTGTCAATCACCAAACACTGTAAACGAATGGTCGAAGCAGTCAAGTGAAACTTGACAACACTTCCTGGTCTCTCGAAATAACGGAGCCACACCAAATGTATAACGTCCTGGGTTATCTAGTTTTTGCTTTAGTGTTTCTAATATTTTAGATGAAGGTGAACAACATAAGCAGAGTGAAGGAGAGGGCGGCCCTGATATGAGAGAGAGAGAGAGAGAGATATGATAATGTGTTGTCACACAGACGACCAGCTAAGGTCATATTAGGTTATGGATCTAAAAGTTATCATCCCTTAAATCCTATATAAGTCTGTAAATTGTGTGCAAAGTTGAATTACTTTAAATTACAGGCTAGTAAATGCTCTGTTTTTGGTTCACTTCCTGTATTTGGGTCAGATTGCGTTCTCACCTAAACTGAAGCGCTTGGAAGCGAACAAAGACCCCCGTTTCAGAGCGGACCAGAGTTTGGTTGTTTGGTCCGGACCAGAGTTGGAATGAGCTTACGCACCGCCCCAAACCAACCGGACGAGCTGACCAATCGCTCCAGGGTTCGGTTAAAGGCGCTGACACACCAACCCGATAATCGTCCGTGGGACAGTCTGGCAAGGTGGGTGACTCAACTCTGTTCGGTGTGTTCTGTGCCATCATCAGTTGAAGGAGCCGTTGGCTTTAATTTGGGCCGATTTGGCCAGCAGTCGGACTCAATGACCAATCTGATTGATGGAGCAGGATGAGCGTGACCAGTCTCTCAAAATCTGACGAAAATCTTTTTAAACTGACCTTTGTCGATCTGAAATGAAGACAGATTCAGCAACTGCACGGCCTATTTCTCTCTTAAAATGTTTTCAGAAACACGTTTCGGTGAACTATTTTAGTACAATATGATTATGGTCTGGCTTTGAAATTCGGGAGAAGCCAGACCCACGTGACGCTGATGGTCGGCCATTGGTTTGGTGTGTCAGAGCCTTAAAACCCTAAAAAGGTGTGAAAGCAACCTAAGAGTGTTTTCTCCCAAGCAGTTTTTTAAATGCAAACTCAGATCTCTACCTAACCTTGTTCCTAAAACCTCACTGACAGTTTAGTTTCATAGAACTCAGATTAGGCTTCATTTAAAGGTGTAACTGTAGCTACACAGGTTTCGTTTTAACAGTGATTAACTTAAATAAACTGTTGATTCATGTCAACGGCAGTATTAATGGCAGTGTTACCCACCTTACGTCATCTTTTAGAGACACATCAAAAAGACCTTGGTGGTCTTTTCTCCTGTAAGTGGCTTCCTAAA